>NC_054485.1:60550651-60786386 GCF_017639515.1 Carcharodon carcharias
ACGCTGAGGGCGTGGAGGCAGAGCTTGGCAACCTCTAGGGAGGCAGGGACACCTTGATCCAACGGTCCTTCAGCTCAGCTGTCAAAGATCTGCTTCCACCTCATGCCAGGGCTGCCGCTTCCATCCTGGATGTCTGAAATGACTATTTCATTTGAACCTAAAGACCACTCAGTGCCTGTGCAATAAAGTTTAGAGCTCCTCGCATCCAGCATTACATACTGGCACGCTCTGCACCAGAAAAAAAATGTGAGGTGTATTCAGGCCATCAGAACCAAAGCAAATTTAATTTATTATTACATTGAAAGCATAATGACATACCCATTACTGGTGTTGATGTCCACACTAGCAACATATAAACCAAACATAAATTAAAAGAAAATCACCCGTGACCTGTCCCTCTTGTGCTCATGGTGCCTTTAACTTATGTTCGCAAGAACTGTGTCTTGGTGCCCCTGCCTCCCTGGCACCGTCATTGGAGGCAGCCTGCCGACTCTGCTGTCCTGTTGGCCTTGATGACCTTGGCGGATGTCCTCTGGCCAGTGGAGCCTGTGCTGACCCCGCCTGGGAGTGTGCGGCCAGTGCCGCAGCTGGCATCTCTCCAGTCATCGTAGCCTCATCAGATGCCACGGTCACTGGCTGAGGGGTGGAGGAGCTGCTGCCATGATCCAGAGTGCCCTGAGAGGAGCCTGCAGAGATGACAAGCAGCTTGTGTGCCAACATGAGGTCATTCTGAACCTCCCTGCTCGCCATTGATGGACGGGCACCAAGCTGGGATACTGGGTGCCCCATCCATCTCCCACACTGGCAATGACCACCTGAGGTCAGTACCTGTGTGAGGGCTTACAGGTCCGAGCACATCCCCAGGAGCCCCTGATTCCGTTCTTGGGGCTGCCTCTCCATGAGAGTCACCACTCTCTCAATGGAGGAGGCAGTGCGCTCGGCCATGAGAGTCAACACAGTATTCATGTTCCACATGTACTCCTCCACATGGAGACCGTGGCACACAGACCCTTATGGTTCTTTGCCAAATCCTTCCACACATCCCACTAATCATCCAGCATCTGCCGCCTAATGGACGACTCCAGAGGCTCATCATCAGCTTTCGACTCTGCGTTGTCCTAGTCTCCAGCAGTCCTCCTACTGTCATCGCCCTGGGCACTCTCTGCCTCCGTCTCCATCTCAAGCGAGTGTGAAGTGCCCTCACCAATGTGCCCCGACATTCTAATCACTGATCTGATGCCCACTAAGGTGCTGGTATCTGCGCTGGTGCCTGGTTCAGAGAGCGGGTATGATGCAGGTGCAAATGAAGCCTGGTGGTCTCCGGTATCAGGGGACTCTTTGGGGTCCAGACAGCGAGTGTGTGCTGGTGAATCTAAGGGAGAACAAGGACATGTCATTAGTTTAAGTCATTACACTGTCACTGTGCATGCCAGGCACCCTGGTGAGACAATGGAGATCTGCATCATGGTGCTCTTGTCTTCCAATGATTAATGGGGACTCCAGGTTTGAGGTTCCCATCAATGAAGAGACTGGACTAGAATGGTTGCACAATCCGAAAGTCTCATCTCTGCGCATTGGCACCCCCGACTGGTTGCACGGGGAGCATGCCAGCTCTTGAGCTCAAACCTGGTGAGTAGCAGCGGGCTGGGCAGGACCTCCACCGTTACGTAACCTGTATGATTGGTTATGGCTTGACTTCTGAAAGGACAGAGGAGCATTGATTAGTCCGCTCTCTACCTGCGGCGCCAATGCAGCCTGACCAACCCCACCTGAGGAACGCCTCGCAGGGCACACCTGAGTCGTGGCCCTCAAGCCACAAGGCACTCAGTCCAAGCAGCCAGGGCTCACCCCCTTGGCCAGCTCCAGCATCATCGACAGTTGGCACTCACACTTTAACACCCCTGAGGTCCATAGGGGGAAGGCCGGCTCGTAACACATCTTCACACTGACCCATACCAACACGGTGCTGACCCTTCCTGAATGCAGCAGGTAATTGAACCTCTTCCAGCACTGCACACATCTGCTCCACACCATGTCATGGCTGCTAGCCAATGCTGCCACCTCCTCCCATGCCCTCTTTGTGAGGTGCGGTGGCCTCTTCCTCCCATCTCTGGGAAAAGGTTAACCCTCCTGGCAGCCACCTCCTCCAGGAGGACTGCGAGGCACTCATCTGAAAAGCAGGGGGCTGAGTGTCCACCCGTCCTGCCCTCCCACCTCCCATGTCCATCCGCACTCCACTCCATGACCCGCATGGGCCCCAGTTATGCCTATCTCTTTATGGGGTATGTGGAACATTCCTTGTTCCAGTCCAACTCAGGCCCCCTCCTCTTTCTCCGGTACATCGATGATTACTTCGGTGCTGCTTCATGCTCTCATTTGGACCTGGAAAAATTTATTAATTTTGCTTCCAATTTCCACCCCTCCATCATTTTCACATGGTCCATCACTGACGCTTCCCTTCCCTTCCTTCACCTGTCTCAATTTCTGGTGATAGACTGTCCACCAATATTCATTACAAGCCTATCGACTCCCATAGCTACCTCGACTACAGCTCCTCACACCCCGCTTCCTGTAAGGACTCCATCACATTCCCTCAGTTCCTTCGCCTCCGTCACATCTGTTCCGATGATGCCACTTTCCAAAATAGTTCCTCTGACATGTCCTCCTTCTTCCTTAACCGTGGTTTTCCACCCATGGTGGTTGACAGGGCCCTCAACCGTGTCTGGCCCATCTCCCGCGCATCCGCTCTCACACCTTCCTCTCCCTCCCAGAACCTTGTCCTCACTTATGACCCCACCAGCCTCCGCATTCAAAAGATCATCCTCCACCATTTCCACCAACTTCAGCATGATGCCACCACCAAACACATCTTCCCTTCAGCCCCCTGCACCCCCCCGTCATCATTCCGTAGGGACCGTTCCCTCCGGGACACCCTGGGCCACTCCTCCATCACCCCCTACACCTCAATCCCCTCCCATGGCACCTTCCCATGAAATCGCAGAAGGTGCAACACCTGCCCCTTTACTTCCCCCCTCCTCACCGTCCAAGGGCCCAAATACTCCTTTCAACTGAAGCAGCATTTCACTTCCACTTCCCTCAATTTAGTCTACTGCATTCGTTGCTCCCAATGCATTTTCCTCTACATTGGAGAGACCAAATGCAGACTGGGTGACCGCTTTGCGGAACACCTTCGGTCTGTCCGCAAGCATGACCCAGACCTCCCTGTCGCTTGCCATTTCAACACTCTACCCTGCTCTCATGCCCACATGTCCATCCTTAGCCTGCTACAATGTTCCAGTGAAGCTCAATGCAAACTGGAGGAACAGCACCTCATCTTCCGATTAGGCACTTTACAGCCTTCTGAACTTAACATTGAGTTCAACTTCAGATCATGAACTCTCTACTCCATCCCCACCCTCTTTCTGACCTCCTTTTTTTCTAATAATTGATATATTTTTTAAAATATATTTTTCTTTTCCCACCTATTTCCATTATTATTTTAAAATTTATTTCCATCCATTGTTTTATCTCCACCTTTTAGCCTATTTCGATCCCTTCCCCCCACCCCACCCCCACTAGGGCTATCTGTACCTTGCTCGTCCTGCTTTCTACCCTTAATGTCACCTATTAGCACATCCCTTAGCTAATATCACCACCATCAACACCCCTTTGTCCTTCCGTCTACAACATCTTTGGCAATCTCCACCTATCACTAGCCCTCTATCCAGCTCTACCTGTCCCACCCCCCTCAAACAGCTTATATTTCACCTCATTTCTAATTTTCTTTAGTTCTGATGAAGAGTCATATGGACTTGAAACGTTAACTGTGTTCCTCTCTGCAGACCTGCTGAGATTTTCCAGCTATTTTTGTTTTTGTTTCAGATTTCCAGCATCCGCAGTATTTTGCTTTTAACACATTATGTAACTGTGATCGAACCAGTGACTTTTACTCCGTGTCCCTATTTATAAAATCCGTTAGAAATATTGACTGATGTTTTTCACAGGGTGAGCAGATTTCTCAGATCACTCTTGGGTTGGGTGATCTTACGGTTCTGACCCGTTTGTTGATGCCTCTGATTGGACGGAGCATTGGAACTCTCCTTGTTATTTGGTGCCATGGTATTGGACCAGCCTGAGCATCAATCAGCAACTACCCTGCACTAGCCCCCTCCAAAGACAGGGTTACACAACTACCCTGCACTAGCCCCCTCCACAGACAGGGTTACACAACTAACCTGCACTAGCCCCGTCCACAGACAGGGTTACACAACTACCCTGCACTAGCCCCCTCCAAAGACAGGGTTACACAACTAACCTGCACTAGCCCCGTCCACAGACAGGGTTACACAAACTTTAACAAATCATTTCCCTTTCGATCTCTGACTCTGGATTGCATTGCTATTTGACTGGTTCATTAACAATCTTTTGTATTGTTCACTTTGTCCTGCTTAATCAAATTTTGTAGTTTGAAAAGAACCTGAGACTCTGTGAATGTTTGTATTTTTACAGCTTGGAGTGTCCTGTGTTATCACCACTGTTAAGAGTCTGTTTCCCATCAGTGCTATTCACCCTGTGCTGATTTGTGTTATTTTTGCAGCCCAGCCATTGTCTCTGCTGTTTCCCACGGGTAACTCGAGGTCTCAGCAGTAATGAGTCTGACAGGTGTAATCACCCAGCAGCCCATTACTGAACGTAAACCACTGCTAGGATCGGGGACATGGAGCACGGGACTCTGCAGCCTGGCTGACAATGTACCTATCTGTAAGTATCATTAGCAAGGTGAGCCGAGGGCAAGGGCCAGGGTGAAGGCAGGAGGTCAGTGCAAGAGCTGGGGCAAGGGCAATGTTGAGGGGCAGAGTGGGGGTGGGGATCAGGGGGAGAGGTGGAGCAAAGGTGATAATAAGGGTCAGGCAAGGATCAAGGCAGATGTCAGGGTGGGGTCAAGGGTCAGGGAGGAGGTGAGTGCAAACGTTAGAACATAACGCCCAAACCTTCCAGTCTCTGGATTAACAAAGACTGGGCGTGTGACTGAGATGCATGTCCGGACCCTGTGGGAGTCCTGATGTGCTGACCAATGTGGGAATTGCTCAGGAGGTTTAAACTTCCGAAGGGCAATTCCACTGTTCCCTGGGACTCTGACTCTGAGTTAGAATCAGAGACTTCAGGCAAATCTAGTGTACTTACCTGGATAATTACCCACAAAAAGCTAGACAAAAAAAACCTAGTTGAACACCTGGGGAATACTCACTAACCACACCCTCCCCCCCCCTAAATTACTCACACTGACACCCCGCCACCTCCCCAACCACAACCAGAACCAACCACCCCCTCATCCACCCGACTACACCTTTTGACCCCTTGACTACCGCCCGGCCTGACCCTTCTATGCCCTCTGACCTCCCCGAATAAGCCTAGCCTGACCTGACTACACCCTCTGACCCCCCCAACTAACCCCCAGCCTGACACGACTAATGCCTCTGACCCCCCCCCCCAAATTAATTAACCCCCCCCGACTGCACCTTCTGACCACCCCCAGCCTGACTAATTTAATTTATTTTTATTCATTCATGGGGTGTGGGCTTCGCTGGCTGGGCCAGCATTTATTGCCCATCCCTAGTTGCCCTTGAGAAGGTGGCAAACCCCAGCCCAAATCAACTAGGCCCTCTGACTACCCACCTGGCCCAACCCAACTACATCCCAAAGTCTGGACTACCCACTGACCAGGCCCAACGTCCCCCCGCCCCAATCAACCAACTACCCTCCTGTCCCGACCCCATCTGATCATCCACCACACTCAACTACCATTGCACCCACCTGCCACCTCACCCACCTGCCCTGCTACCTCACCCACCTGCCACCTCACCCACCTGCCACCTCACCCACCTGCCCTGCTACCTCACCCACCTGCTACCTCACCCACCTGCCACCTCACCCACCTGCCACCTGCCACCTCACCCACCTGCTACCTCACCCACCTGCCACCTCACCCACCTGCCACCTCACCCACCTGCTACCTCACCCACCTGCTACCTCACCCACCTGCCACTTCACCCACCTGCTACCTCACCCACCTGCCACCTCACCCACCTGCTACCTCACCCACCTGCCACCTCACCCACCTGCCACCTCACCCACCTGCCACCTCACCCACCTGCTACCTCACCCACCTGCCACCTCACCCACCTGCTACCTCACCCACCTGCCACCTCACCCACCTGCTACCTCACCCACCTGCTACCTCACCCACCTGCCACTTCACCCACCTGCCACCTCACCCACCTGCTACCTCACCCACCTGCCACCTCACCCATTCACTCATTCAGCCACTCCCCCATTCACTAACATTCTCACTGGACATTTAAACTGATCATAGGGCAGCTAATGCCCTCTCCTTCCCCCTGACCGAGACATGTGGAGAGTGAGGATAAGGGAAAGTAAATAAAAAGCTTTTGGAATGATAGATACTGAATGAGGAATGTTTCTTCCCACAGGTATCCTCGGTACTTTCTGCCCCAGCATCCTGGGCTGTCATGTAGCCCATAGTTACGGAGAGAATTGCTGTTTGCCATTGGCCCCCGGGGCTCTCATTGCACTGAGAACCCACATGAGACTTTCCTATAACATTGAGGTATGTCCCACCCTCTTCCCCATCCGCCACCTTCTTCCCCATTCCCCACCCTCTTCCCCATCCCCTACCCTCTTCCCCATCCCCCACCTTCTTCCCCATCCTCCACTTTCTTCCTCATCTCCCACCTTCTTCTCCATCCTCCTTCCTCATCCCTACCCCTCACCCTCTTTCCTATCCTCTACCATCTTCCTCATCCTCCACCCAATCCACCTTCACTCACCCTCATCCCTCACCCTCTTCCCCATCCCCTACTTTCTCCCCCATTCATCACCCTCTTCCCCATCCTCCACCCTCTCCTCCATCCCCATCCTCTCCTCCATTTTCCACCCTCTCCCCAATCCCTCATTCTCTCCCCAATCCCTCACCCTCTCTCCCATCTTTCACCCTCTTTCCCATCCCCCATCCTCACCTCCATTTCCCTCCCTCTTCCCCGTCCACTACCCTTTTCCCCATCCCTCAACCTCTCCCCCATCCCGCACCTTCTCCCCCATCTGTCACCCTCTTCCCATCCCCCACCCTCTTCCCATCCCTCACCGCACACTCTCCCATTCATGAGGTCTCTTAAGTTATTTTTAAATCTCGGGACAAGTGCACTGCCCTTTCACCACTGGAGCTTGTGTTTGTGGTCAGACCCACTGACCGGTTCAGACCCACTGACCGACTCAGACTGATTAACCAGCTCAGACTGACTCAGACTGCCTGACCAGCTCAGACCCACTGACCAGCTCAGACCAACTGACTGACTCAGACCAACTGACTGACTGACCATCTCAGATCTACTGACCGGCTCAGACCAATTGACCGGCTCAGACCGATTGACTGGTTCAGACCGATTGACCAGCTCAGAGTAATTGACTTGCTCAAAACAATTGACTGGCTCAGATCCACTGCCCAAATGAACAGCACAGACCGACTAATCAACTCAGACTGACTGACCGGCTGGCTGACTACCAGCTCAGACCTACTGACCAGCTCAGGACAAGCTAACCAGCTCAGGGCACATTGAGCAACACAGGACATTCTATTCATGATCGGATTTCTCTCAGGATTAGATTAGACTGAGGAGTTGAGACCCTCTGAAAGGATGAACCAATATTTGCCAGATAACCTCTGACAATAGAATGCTTTGGGCCAGAGAAAGGCCTTTATAGCCAGGACCATCATCACACCCAGTACTTTAAACACACACCAAACACTGACCGTGCCTCCTTCACCAATCACTGAGTGTGCATCCTCCACCTATCACTGAGGGTGCATCCTCCACCAATCGCTAAGTGTGCCTCCTTCACCAATCACTGAGTGTGCCTCCTCCACCAATCACTGAGTGTGCCTCCTTCACCAATCATTGAGCGTACCTTCTCCACCAATCAGAGTGTGCCTTCTCCACTGATCACTAAGTACACCTTCTCCACCAATCACTGAGCACGTCTTGTCCACCAAACACTGTGTGCCTTCTCCATCAATCACTGACCATGTCTTCTCCACCAATCACTGAGGATGCCTTCACGTGGTAATAGACTCGTAGAACAGTCTAGAAAGAGCCCGCATGGGAGCAGCACCGTGCATGGCAGTAACTGGAATCTGTACATAGTTAAGGATTATCAATAAGTGGCTCATGTTTAAACATCCAAGCCTCAAGATCTCATCAACGAGACACTAAATGAACCAATAACACAGCATGGTGATCAGCCGTGGTATGAAAGGTGGCATTTGAACGATGAACCCAGGACAGAATCCTATGATATGAAAAACTAAAAGCAGCTGAAGCTCGACCTGAGATATATGAGCCTCAGAAGGAGCGAAGAAACAGTTGAAGAAGCTGTACTACAAACTTGGAAGTCAGGAATCCACCAGAGTGAGTCAAGGTTCATTGCAAGACCCTGAGGGATGCAGAGTGAAGGAACCTAGTCAGATCACAAGATGGGTGAGTAAAACTACAAAAAAGAAATTGCATTTACATTGTGGAATAGGTGGCAGTCCCAGGGACTCAGAAGGGTCACGATCGTGGGGATCTTGTCGAATCTGAAAAATTGTGGGGGGCTGACAGAGAGCGAGCCAACAGGCTATACACAGCCTGAGTGAAAAAAATGGCCACAGCCTTAAAAGGGCAACAACATTTAAAGCTGCAACTACTACAACAAAGGCCATAGACAAAAAGAATTAGTAGAGCCAGACCCGTTTTGGATAAGAAAATAGCTAAGCCAGTCCCAAGAGTCCTGGAGAAAAGAATTTTTAGTTTACATGAGAATTACAGGATTAAGTAAGAATAATTAAATAAGAAGTACAAGTTGACAAGTCTTTATTGCTGTTTGGTTCATTTGCAGTGAAATACTCCACAGCCAATCGTATAGGTCAATGCTCAACAGCATTTAGTGAGATATTAAAAGGCTTTGACAGATATGTTAAACTGCAAGTTGTGGAGAGCGCAGACTCTAGAAGAAGGTCTAGCACACCCCCAGTGAAGCACCATGGGCAACAAAAGATCCCAGAGAGAGGGCAACAGAAAACCCTAGAAAGAAGGAGCCTAAAGACCTCAAAGCAAGGGAGAAAATATTCAAGTAAACCACAAGATGGTTGCTGACCATGCAGTGCAATGAAATGCACAAGCCGAAGAGGTTAGTGCAGAAGAAAGAAATGGCTGAGAAGCGGCCGAAAAGATTAAAAACAGTTTTTAAAAAATAAAATACTGACACAATACCCAAACTGCAACAGCAAATGGAAGTGCAGAGTGAGCAGATGGCTATGAATGAAGGAAAACTATCTGAGGTAACTCAAAATAAGCAAAAGATAAATGAAGATGTTCTGTAGGAAAATGTTTGCATTAGGGCTGAACTAGAAGATTCTAAGTGCCAGGTTCAAGCTGAGTATATACCTTTGAAAATGCATGATAAACTGAAATCTTCAATGAACCAAGCTGTTCAAGATCTGAGCAAACAAATTTTGGAGATGACTCAAAGGTATCAGGAGGAAGTAACAACAACCTCAATTCAAAAGCTGGAAAATCAAAGTGGGAGTTTGGCAAACTCAACCACATGTGCAGCCAGGTGAAATAGCAGGCAGAAAAGGCATGCAAAGAAGTTGCGACCCTGAAAGACTCTTTGAAAAATTAATATGTAGCCATGGAAAGACATGAGGAACTAAAAAGGACATTGAATGTTACTTCAGAAAAAGCTGCGTTGGAACTATCAGTAGCAATGAAATGATGCAATGAAGCCCAGAATGAGTTGACAAGAGGTCAGCACTAAAATAAACAGTTGAAAGAATGCTTAACCATTCAGCAACATGAAGAAATGAAGACTGTCTTAAACAGCAGAATGGAAGAACAACAGAAGAAACTTGAGGAGACTTTGCTGAATTACAGGAAAACTCAACATGATGCAAGTGAGCTTTGCAAAAAAATGATGAGCTGAATGTAAAGATGTATAAACTTGAAAAATGATTTGGAAAATGAAACAGCAAACAGAAGTTTGGCTAAGAATGTGATTCAAATGGAAATGAAAGTTCTATTTGTGAAATGCCAACATCCAGCAAGCATGGCAAACACCAAGGATAAAGAAAATTCATGGGCTCTCTAGGAATGCACATTCCCTGCAGAAGGAATCGGACAAGCCCACAGTGTCTGGAAAAAGCAGATGGGTTGTTAATAAAGAGAAACACAACTTGAAGGAGCTCAAAAAGGGAATCAAATAGAGATAACCAAGTACCAGAAACATGGAGTACTACTACCATTCCTCCAAACTTGACAGACCAAGATGTGGAACATAAGAACTAGGAGCAGGAGTAGGCAATTCAGCCCCTCGAGCCTGCCCCGCCATTCATTATGATCATGGCTGATCTCATTTCAGCCTCAATTCCAATTTCCCGCCCTCTCCCCATAACCTTTCAGCCCATTACTAATTAAAAATCTGTCTATCACCTCCTTAAATTTATTCAGCGTCCCAGCATCCACTGCACTCTGAGGTCGTGAATTCCACAGATTCACGACCCTTTGAGAAAAGTAATTCCTCCTCATCTCTGATTTAAATCTACCACCGCTTAGCCTAAAACTATGGCCTCTCATTCTAGAACGCCCCAGAAGAGGAAACATCCGCTCCACGTCTACATTGTCAATCCCCTTTAGCATCTTATATACCTCAATTAGATCTCCTCTCTTCCTTCTAAACTCTAGCGAGTGCAGGCCTAAACTGCTCAACCTCTCCTCATTAGACAAGCCCCGCATCTCTGGAATCAATCTAGTGAACCTCCTCTGAACCGCCTCCAATGCAACTACATCCTTCCTCAAGTAAGGGGACCAAAACTGTGCACAGCACTCCAGGTGTGGTCTCACCATGCCTTGTCCAGTTGCATCAACACTTCCCTATTTTTATACTCTATTCCTTTAGCAATAAATGCCAAAATTCCATTTGCTTTCCTTGTTACCTGCTGTACCTACATACTAGCTTTCAGCGATTCATGCACAAGGACACCCAGATCCCTCTGCACTGAAGCATTCTGAAATTTCCCTCCATTTAAATAATAAGTCGCCTTTTTAATCTTCCGACCAAAATGGATAACCTTTCTCCACCAATCACTGCATGTACCTTCTCCACCAATCACTGTGTGTGCCTTCTCCACCAATCATTGAGTATGTCTTCTCCACCAATCCACTGTGTGTGCCTTATCCACCAATCATTGAGTACGTCTTCTCCACCAATTAGTGTGTGCCTTCTCCACCAATCACTGCATGTACCTTCTCCACCAATTACTGCGCGTGCCTTCTCCACCAATCACTGTGCGTGCCTTCTCCACCAATCACTGTGCGTGCCTTCTCCACCAATCACTGTGCGTGCCTTCTCCACCAATCACTGTGCATGCCTTCTCCACCAATCACTGTGCGTGCCTTCTCCACCAATCACTGTGCGCGCCTTCTCCACCAATCACTGTGTGTGTCCTCTTAACCAGTCTCCCAACAGTTGCAGTGTTTGGATTTAGTTCGAAACAAAAACAGAGACAAAGTTATCAGTCCGTGCGTCTCTCCTACAGAAGAGTCACAGGGGCTTGAAACATTAACTCTGTTTCTCTCCACAGATGCTGTCTGACCTGCTGAGTTTGTCCAGCATTTTTTGTTTTTGTTTCAGATTTCCAGCATCCGCAGTATTTTGCCCTTATTTGGATTTAGTTTAATTGACTTTGAAACATTGGTTTAAATTTGCCTCCCCACCCTTAGTGGAGTCTTTAGTGGAAGCTTCAGCTGTGTCACAGTGAGCCTATAGCCTTAGGCCAACTTCAGATTGGCTCATCATGTTATCGAACAAATCCATCAGCACAAAAGAAATCCATCTATCTGACCGATTAACTCCGACCCTCAGAACAGGCTGAATTTTCAACATCAGATTGTTAAAACTGTGGGTGTATTTATCACTATGTTTTGATTATTCATTCAACTGTCTCTGCGTGGAGACTGGGGCGTTCGGGTATATCAATCGTTAAATGTCTTAAACAGGTACAGGCAATTATCAAAAGACTAATGCAATGATGGGTCTTTATATCTTGAGGACTAGAATAAACGGGTGTAGTAGTCTTTTACAAAGTAGTAATAGTCATATACAAGGCCCTGGTTAGACCACACCTGGAGTTACTGGGAGCAGCTCTCGGCACCAAACCTTAGGAAGGATGGACTGACCTTGGAGGGAGTGCAGCATAGATTCATCACAATGATACCTGGACTCTAAGGGTTAAATTATGAGGAGAGATTACACAAATTATTGTTGTATTCCTTGGAATTTAGAAGCTTAAGGGTTATTTGATCAAATTTCTCAAGAAATTAAGGAAATATTATAGAGGGAAAATATTTATTTTGGCTGGGGAGTCTAGGACTATGGGTCATCCTGTAAAAGTTAGAGGCAGACCGTGCAGGAGTAAAATTAGGAAACACTTCAAGACATAAAGGCTGGCAGAATTTGGATGTCTCTTCCCCAAGTGACAATTGATGCCAGATGAATTGTTAATTTTAAATCTGAGTTGGATTCTTGTTAAGCAAAAATATTAAGGGAAATGGGGCAAAAGTGGGTTTATGGAGTTAGGTCTTAGATCAGCCATGATATCATTGAATAGTGGAACAGGCTTGAGGGGCTGAATGGCTTCCTGCTGGTCCTGAATTTCCCTATGGGTTTCAGACCCTGATGTTGGGATGAAATGTGAGTCTCTTGCCTGCACTTGCTGCCAATGGGGTTGGCTCGGCAATTTAACTGCAGGCCACCTGCAGCCCCACATCCAATTGAGGGCAGTGGACAGGGCTCCAAATGCTGCTGGCCCAATCAGAAGGAGGCTCAGCAGGAGAAGCAGTTGCTGCTCAGGCAGGTCAGAGACCTCGGGAGCCACGCCAGGTAAGTTTAAAAAAAATTAAATCACGGGGCTGAGTGTCAGCAGCAAACCCCTCTGGGGAGTGTGTTGGGGCTCGGGAGCTGCTTTGGGCGATTGAGCCTCCAGCTCTGATGACCTTGGGCTGCCCCTCGTGCTGCTTCCACTTAGCTTGCCACCTCCCCGTGTGGTGGACACTCTGCCATCAGCTAAAGGCCAACACCACTGTTAAATAGCCCTTAATTGGGCCTTTAATTATGCTAAACAGCTGACTACCTCCTTAGATAGTGCAGTATTGACTCCCTCATCAGGCAAGAATCTATCTAACTCAACCTGAAACATAATCAGTGACTCTGCCTCCGCTGCTCCCTGGGGAAGAGAATTCCACAAACTAATTACTTCTTGATTCATAATTGCTTCTGGGATGTTATTTGTATCCTCTATTGTGAAGACAGATACAAAATATCTGTTCAATTAATCTGCCATTTCCTTATTTTCTATTATAAATGTCCCATTCTCACTCTCTAGAGGACCAAAACTCACTTCACTTACTATTTCTATTTTTAAATACCTGTAGAAACTCTTACTGTCCATTTTTATCTTTCTAGCTAGATTTCTCTCAAATTCTAATTTATCCCTCCTTATTTTTTGTTTGTCATTCTTTGCTGCTCTTTATATTGTGCCAATCTTCTCACCTGCCACTCATGTTTGTGGAATTATACATTTTTTTTTCAATTTGATACTACCTTTAACTTCCTTAGTTGGTTATGGGTGATGTGTCCTTTTCGAGAGTCTTTCTCACTGGAATGTATGTTTGCCGAGTGTTATGAAATATCTCCTTAATTGTCTTGCACTGCATCTCTACTAACCTATTCCTTAACCTAATTCCCTAGTTCACTATTTTCAGCTCTGTCTTCATATCCTTAAATAGGTTTAAAGCACTAGTCTTAGACCCACTCTTCTCTCCCTCAAACTGAATGCAAAACTAAATCATGTTATGATTACTGCTGCCTAGGGGCTCATTTACTATGAACTCATTAATTAATCCTGACTCATTGCACATTATCAGGTCTAGTATAACCTGCTCTCTGGTTGGGTCTAGAATGTGCTTTTCTAAGGAACTATCCAGAAAACACTCCATGAACTCCTCTAACCTACATTTGCCAATCTGATTTGTCCAATCTATATTCAGATTAAAATTATCCATGATTATTGCTGTACCTTTCTCACAATCCCCTATTACTTTTTCCTGTATTCCCCCATCCTACACTGTTAGGGGGCTTATAAAACACTCCCACAAGTGACTTCCTAGCTTTACCATTTCTTATCTCTACACAAACTGATTCTACATCTTGATCTTTAAAACTAAGGTCATCTCTCACTATTCAACTAATGTCATCCTTAATTAACAGAGCTACCCCACCACCTTTTTCCTAGCTTCCTGTCCTTCTGAAATGTCACGTGCCCTTGAATATTCACATCCGAGCCTTGGTCACTTTGCAGCCATTCCTCTGTAAAGGCTATCAGGTCATACATATATATTTCTACATGAGCTGATGACTCCTCTGGTTTGTTACGCATGTCACACTTATTCAGAAAGAGAGCCTTAAATTCTGCCTTTTCACTATTTTTGCATCTGCCGGCCTTATCTGGTGGCACATGCTTAAGTTTGTATGCAGCGCACCTTCCTGCATTGCCCTTATTGTTACTATGTTCTCTTGTCTTTCCTCTCCCTTTAAATTATCACATTTTCCCTCAATTGAGCCCTTGCCCGCACTATTTAGTTTAAAGCCCTCCCTACTGCACTAGCTAGATGACTCAAAGAACACTGGCCTCAGCATGGTTTAGGTGAAGAACATCCCAACAGTACAGCTCCCACTTTCCCCAGTACTGGTGCCAATGCCCCGTGAATTGAAATACATTAATCGCACACTAGTCTTTGAGTCATGCATTTAAATCTTTAATCTTATTTACCTTACTCCAATTTGATCATGGCTCTGCTTTTTAATTCAGCACCTAGATGCTCATGCTTCCTAAGCAGAACCTCTTTCCTAGTCTTACCTATGTCATTGTTACCTACGTGGATTCTACTCCCTCCCACTGCAAGTTCCTTTCCAGCCCACAGCACATGTCCAGAACCTTGGCACCAGGTAGACAACACAGCCTTCTGGGCTCTCTCTCTTGGTTGCAGAGCAGTGTGTCAATCCGCTGACTACACTGTCCCCAAATACCACTACATTCCTATTAACTCCCTTGCTAGAATGTCTTCCTGTACCATCGTGCCATTGTCAGTTCATTCATCCGTCCTGCAGTCTCTACTCTCGTCCATAGAAATTGCAAGAACCTTGAACTTGTTGGACAATTACAAAGCCTTCTACCTTCTTAGTGTCCATGACCACTTCTATCTAGAAGGACAAGGACAGCAGATAGATGAGAACATCACCACCTGGAAGCTCCCCTCCAATTCACTCACCATCCTGACTTGGAAATATATCGCCGTTCCTTCACTGCTGCTGGGTCAAAATCCTAGAGCTCCCTCCCTAACAGCACTCTGGGTTTACCTACGGCACATGGACAGCAGCGGTTCAAGAAGGCAGCTCACCACCACCTTCTTAAGGGCAATTTAGAGATGGGAAATAAATGCTGGTCTAGCCAATGATGCCCACATCCCATGAACAAATAAAAAAAACCTGCCTGATTTGCAGACACACCCTCCTGTCCCTGACCAAAGCAGAAGACCCTTTCCTAAGGGGTGTGACTGCCTTCCGGAACAAAGTGTTCAGGAAACTTTTCCTCCTCCCCGATGCATCACATTTTCTGCAGCTCGGCCTCCAGCTCAGTCGAAGCTCCTCAAGCTACTGATACTTACTGCCCACCTGCTTCCCCTGGATCACCCCAGGGTCCAGGAAACCCCACATTCTGCAGTTGCAACACATCACCTGCCCTGCCATCTTTATTGTACTTTAATTAACTAATTAATTGTATTACTAATTAAATGTTGATTAATGCTCCTATTCCTGCCTGTGATTATGTTATTATTTCAATTAACGTTCTACTTACCCTGATTGAAATTTCCTGTTAAGGTTTAAAAGCCTTCTCTTCTCTAAGGAGAACTGTACTAACTTCTCCGGTCTATCCACGTAACTGAATTGCTTCATCCCTGGGACAATTCTCATGAATCTTTGCTACATCCTCCACATGTCTTCACATCCTCCCTAAAATGTGATGCCCAGAGCTGGACTTAATACTCCCAGTTGAGGCTGGACTAGTGTTTTAAACAAGTTCAATATAAACTCCTTGCTCTTGTACTCTATGCCCTTATTAATCAAACCCAGGTTACTGTCTGCTTTCTGAATCACTCTCTGAATCTGCCCTGCAACCCTCAATGACTCCCTTGATGCTTTATGACTCACTCAACTCCCAAAGTCTCTCACTCTCCTGTTTCACTGTTCCTTGCTGGTGTAGCTCTCCACTAACTCAGGTTTTGAGGAAATTGAGGATATTTTTAGGAGGTTGAGGATGTTTTGAGGAGTTTGGCCATTGAGGTTGGAGCTTTGAAGGAAATGGACTTGTTTGACCCTGGTGTCCATCACCTGTTGTTGAAAGGTTTTGTGCTTTATAGATCTGTCCTCTGCCAAAATTAGGAAAATGAAGAGGGTTTGAGTAAAACATGAATGACTAGCAGCCAAATCCACTTCATGCAAAGCTGTTGTAGCTGAGGCTATCTAGTCACTGTAATATCTTAATTCAGTCAGGCTATTTAAGCTAATGACTTAAAGGCATTTTAAGTGCCTTGAAGGATGACTCGCTGGTTTGTGGTGAGTTAGTGGGAAGGGGAATGGGCCAATTAGCCAGCGTTCCTGTTCCAAATTACACTGCAGTGATCCAGTGATCTCTGCTGGACAGTGTGTGTTTGCACAACAGGTGAAAACAGGATTGGACCTGGCTGTGATTCCTTCCCTGGATGAAAAGCCACTGGTACTAACTCTCCAAGCAGACAGGCGAAGAATTGCCCGTGGGTGAGATGTTGGTGAATTTGGAATATCCTGCACACTTTCTGGGAAATGTACATTTAGAAGGAAGGATTATTTATAATGTCTATTCTCTGTGTTACAGGGAACAATTTGCAATGATGCCTTGATGATGCTGTTCTGTGGTCCATGTGAACTCTGTCGAATGGCTCGTGAGTTGCGTAACCACAATGGGTAGCACTGGTAAGAGAAACAGCCACCTCCTTTTTCATTAAAACTCTTGCTTCTCTCTTACCACGTCACTGGATGTACTCTGGTTAGGTGAAGGTTCCATCAGTGCTAACTGAACCTGTGAAACTTTCCTAAGAACCTGCTCTTCCTGAGGCACCAAGTGTCAACACACTGTCCACGTTTATTGGCATCATAGCAAACACCATCCTGCCTCAGCTGATTCTTCATATCAAAGAGTCATAGAGCAGAATAGGAGACCATTCAGCCTATTGTGCCTGTGTCGAGCTGTCTGTTGTCCCCCTCTTTCACCCTAGTCCTTTTGGTATTTATCCAATTCATTTTTGCAAGTTTACAGAATCACGGAATTGTTACTGTGCAGAGGAGACCATTTGGCCCATCGTGTCTGTACCAGCTCTCCAAATGAGCAATTCACCTAGTGCCATTCCCCCATCTGCTCCCTGTAACCCTGAACATCCTTCCTTTTCAGATAATAGTCTAATTCCCTATTGAACGCTTCAGTTGAATCTGTCTCCACCACACTCTCAGGCAATGCATTCCAGATTTTAACAACCCGCTGCATAAACAAAAGTTTCTCCTCATGGCACTTTTTTGCTTTGTTTATTTATTACGGACAGGAAAGGAATTAATTTAAACAGCCCTGATTTCTCCACTCACTACCTGTCTGTAAACAGAAAGGTGTTTTTGATTTTTGATTTCTCCCTTTATAAGCATTGGGGTGTTTTCTCCAACCCTTCAGTTTGAAGTGATCTAATCCTCTATTAATAACCTAACAGCAAACTCAAGATAAGGTAAAATAAGACGGTTGGTTTATTTTACACACACATAAAATGCTGGAAGGGGCTTCACATCTGTCCCTTTTTGCACTCAGCCAATAACAGAGGGATAAGGGAAAGAAAGGGGTACAGGGCAAGACCATGATAAAAATAAGAGTTATGGTTTCACCTGAGTCCAGAGTCCAGAATCAGAAGTCCAGTGGGGTATTCTTTCAGAAGTTGGCAGGCTGAAACTGTTACAGGGTGATCCGACTTTCCAGAAGTGAGGGCTTCCACAGTGGAAGAAGGCACGTAGAAATGAATGAGTCTCATAGCCACAGATACAGGAGTTCCGATGTTCCAGTAGCTCACAGTGTAGATGAGGGTTGGGCAATGTACCTGCACAGATCGCTTTCTGCTGCTACCTGTTAGGTGGTAAAATGGTGGACTACCTGGGTTCAGTTCCACAGATTCAGCAACATTAGTTGGTTGTGGGGGCTTTGGGGTGGGGGTTGGGGTTGGGGGGGGGGGTGTTCATGTGACATACCTCCCATTCTCCTCCTGGGTTTTGTACAAAGGATGTATTTCCCTAGGTTGGGAATCTTGAGAAGTTGACTGGAGGAGTCAGGGTCTCCTTTTGTCCTTGCAGTCAAACTGTCTCTGTGGTCCAGAGCTCTGCCTTAGAAATGTAAAGGATGTTGCTGCATTTCTTTAAAGGTAACAAGGCCCCTGCTGGTTTCTGAAGGTTAGAAATTCCTCTGGTGTGGAGTCATGGCTAGTCAGGCATGTCAGGGTAAAACCTTTGTGTTATGCCAGGCAGATGGTAAATGCCAATTTTCCCAAATCCCAGAGGAAAACTTGAAGCAGCTGCCAGTTATTTGCAATTTATACTTATTTTGAGATGCTGGCTTTGAATTCAGTAAAAAGAAGACCAGCGAGTCTTATAGATTTCTTACAAAACTAAATTAAACCTTTATTAATAGAAGAAATCATTTGAAGCACATAAGTAATTCTACAAATTACTAATATGATAACTTACAAATCCCCGAATTAATCTAAACCCCAGTTATACCTCCAATAAGGCAACAGTGAGACACATAAATTATAGAAGAACCAAGCAAAATAACACACAATACCCGAAATTCAAGGTGAGTTTTTCTCAGCTTCAGTTCTTCTCTACAGCAGCTTGAGGCTTAGATACTGGAGGCTTTTCACACTTATGTTAGATTTAGAATGCCATCGCTTACACACAGCCTTCTCTCCTTTATAAGTATTTTCCCCTTTAAATGCAAATTCCCATTGTTTCACTATGTCTTTGAACTTCTACGTCTCTAACAATAAAAATCTATCAAAGTATCAATTTTATCAGTAACCGTTGGGAAAAATAAACACACTGTTTCTTAATTTCTCCTGGCGAGGTGTAACAATTCACCCCCTCTTTCAAATTCAAGCTAGTCTGGTTTATTTAAAAATGCAAATATTCCCTTTACACCTTACATTGTAGAACCTCCTCCATGTTTACCTACTTAACATTTTAAACCTAGCTGATCTTCTGATAGATCAAAACCTTCAAATCAGCTGCCTTTTTTTTAATTCATTCATTATTGGGATGTAGGAGTCACTGGCTGGACCAGCATTTATTGCCCATCTCTAATTGCCCTTGGGAAGGTGGTGGTGAGCTGCCTTTTTGAATCGCTGCAGTCCATGTAGTGTAGGGACACCCACCGTGCTGTTAGGGAGGGAGTTCCAGGATTTTCACCCAGCGACAGTGAAGGGACAGCAATATATTTCCAAGTCAGGAAGGTGAGTGGCTTGGAGGGTACTTCCAGTTGGTGGTGTTATCATGTGCCTGATGCCCTTGTCCATCTAGATGTTAGTTGTCATGGGATTGGAAGGTGCTGTCTAAGGAGCCTTGGATCTTGTAGATGGTACACACTGCTGCCACCTTGTGTTGGTAGTGGAGGGAATGAATGTTTGTAGATGTGGTGCCAATCAAACGGGCTGCTTTGTCCTGGATGGTGTCGAGCTTCTTGAGCATTGTGGGAGCTGCACTCATCCAGGCAAGTGGAGAGTATTCCATCACACTCCTGATTTGTGCCTTGTAGATGGTGGACAGGCTTTGGGGAGTCAGAAGGTGAGTTACTCATCGCACGATTCCTAGTCTCTGACCTGCTCTTGTAGCCACAGTATTTATATGGCTAGTCTAGTTCTGTTTCTGCTCAATGGTAAGGCCCAGGATGTTGATAGTGGGGGATTCAGTGATGGTCATGCCATTGAATGTCAAGGAGCAATGGTTAGGTTCTCTCTTGTTGGAGATGATCATTGCCTGTCACTTGTGTGGCGCGAATGTTATTTGCCACTGGTCAGCCCAAGTCTGGTTATTATCCAGGTCTTGCTGCATTTGGACATGGACTGTTTCAGTATCTGAGGAGTTGCGAATGGTGCTGAACATTGTGCAATCATCAGCAAACATCCCCACCTCTGGCCTTATGATGGGAGGAAGGTCATTGATGAAGGAACTGAAGATGGCTGGGCCGAGGACACTACCCTGAGGATCTCCTGCAGTGATGTCCTGGAGCTGAGGTGACTGACCTCTAACAACCACAGCTAGCTTCCTTTGTGCTAGGTATGACTCAAACCAGTGGACAGTTTTCCCCCTGATTCCCATTGACACCAGTTTTGCTAGGGCTCCTTGATGCCACATTTAGTCAAATGTTGCCTTGATTCAAGGGCAGTCACCCTTACCTCACCTCGGGAGTTCAGCTCTTTTGTCCATGTTTGTACCAAGGCTGTAATGAGGTCAGGAGCTGAGTGGCCCTGGTGGAACCCAAACTGGGTATCAGTGAGCTGGTTATTGCTAAGCAAGTGCCACATGAAAGCACTGTTAATGACCCCTTCCATTACTTTACTGATGATCGAGAGTAGACTGATGGGGCAGTAATTGGCTGGGTCCTGCTTTTTGTTTACAGGACAAACCTGGGCAATTTCCCACATAGCCGGGTAGATGACAGTGTTGTAGCTGTACTGGAACGGCTTGGCTAGGGGCGCAGCAAGTTCTGGAGCACAAGTCTTCAGTACAATTACCAGAGTATTGTCAGGGCCCTTGATATCATGTGGAGTAAATTAAATTGGCTGAAGAGCATCTGTGATGCTGGGGACCTCCGGAGGAGGCTAAGATGGATCATCCACGCGGTACTTCTAGCTGAAGATTGTTGCAAATGCTTCAGCCTTACCTTTTGCACTGATGTGCTGGGCTCCTCCATCATTGAGGATGGGGATATTTGCAGAGCCTCCTCCTCCGGTGAGTTGTTTAATTGTCCTTGACCATTCACAACTGGATTTGGAGCAATGCAGAGCTTAGATCTGTTGGTTGTGGGATCACTTAGATCTGTCTGTCACTTGCTGCTTATGCTGTTTGGCATGCAAGTAGTCCTGTGTTATAGCTTCACCAGGTTGACACCTCATTTTTAAGTATGCCTAGTGCTGCTCCTGCCCTTCTACACTCTTCATTGAACCAGGGTTGGTCCCCTGGCTTGATGGTAATAGTGGAGTGGGGGATATGTTGGGCCACGAGGTTAGAGATTGTGTTTGAGTACAATTCTTGTGTTTTTGATGGTCCACAGTGCCCCATGGGTGCCCAGTCTTGAGTTGCTAGACCTGTTTAAAATCTATCCCATTTAGCATGGTGGTAGCACCACACAACACAATGGAGGATGTCCTCAGTATGAAGGCAGGTCTCCATCTCCACAGCAACTGTGCGATGATCACTCCTACCGACACTGCCATGGACAGATGCATCTGTGGCAAGATTGTTGAGGACGAGGTAAAGTATTTTTTTCCCTCTTGTTGGTTCCCTCACTACCTGCCGCAGACCCAGTTTAGCAGTTAGGTCCTGTAGGACTTGCCCAGCTTGTCAGTAGTGATGTTACTGAGCCACTCTTGGTGATGGACATTGAAGTCCCCCTACCCAGAGTACATTCTGCACTCTTGCCACCTTCAGTGCTTCCTCCAAGTGATGTTCAACATGGAGGAGCACTGATTCATCAGCTGAGTGGGGGCAGTACATGGTAATCAGCAGAGGTTGCCTTGCCCATGTTTGAACTGATGCTATGAGACTTCATGGGGTCAAGAGTCGATGTTGAGGACACCCAGGGCAACTCCCTCCCAACTGTACACCACTGTGCCACCACCTCTGCTGGGTGTTATGGCACAGTCGATGGTAAATGCTGAGTTGTTCAAATCCCAAAGGGAAACTTGAAATAACTACCACAACTTGTTTTGCAATTTGTATAAAGTTCAAAATGCATGCCTAGTAATAAGACCACCATATTCTTTAGGTTTTTACAAAACTCGATTAAACGTTTATTAATTGAACAAATAGCTTTAAATTCATACATCGATCTACAAATTCCTACCATGATAATTCCTAAATCCCCTACTCAATCTGACTCCCAGTTACACTTTTGTCAGTAGGACACATAGATTTTAAAAGGCTCAGGCAGAGTAAATGATACCCCGAACAGTTGAATTCCATGTGAGTTCTCTTAACCTCAGTCCCAGAAGGCAGCAGTTTGGTACATACATGCTGAAGGGGTTTCACACTTCGCTCCTTTATACATATTTTCACCTTTGAATGTAAATACTCATTGTTTCACTATGTCTTTGGACTTTATATTTCTGATTAAAAAAATCTCTCATAGCACTAAGTTTTACCAGTAATCTTTGGGAAAAATCAGTAAACACATTAGTTTTTACTACTTCTGGTGGCTATGCATACATTATACCCCCACTTTTGAATTCAATCCACACTAGTTTGTTTAAATATGAAAATTGCCTCCTTTTCACTCCACATTCTAAAACTTCCCCATGTTTACCTAATTAACATTTCAAACTTAACTTCTCTTCTTACTTCAAAGCATCCAGACTTGCTGTCTCTAATTCAATTGAGTCTCACACACACACAGATACATATAGACACAGACTCTATTTTACAATAAATTCCAATAACATTATAGACATTATTCTATCTTCCTGGCATCCCCCTCCTTATTAAAAAATGAACCGTCATAATTTTAAAAGACAACTTAATTTTTATTAAACCATCTTATACTATCTCCTATACCTATCTATACACTTACACTATTACAATACCAGATGCTTGGATTAACATAATTATATTATTATGTTATATTAATAGAATTATATTATACTATACTATATAACATTACAATAAATGGAAGAACCCTTAAGTGCATCGACGGGCAGAGGGATCTGGGTGTACAGGTCCACAGGTCACTGAAAGTGTCAATGCAGACGGATAAGGTAGTCAGGAAGGCATATGGCATGCTTGCCTTCATTGGCAGGGGTATTGAGTATAAAAGTGGGAAGTCATGCTGCAGTTGTATAGAACCTTGTTTAGGCCACACTTGGAATATTGCGTGCAATTCTGGTCACCACATTACCAGAAGCACATGGAGACATTGGAGAGGGTGCAGAGGAGGTTTACCAGGATGCTGCCTGATCTGGAGGTTTTTAGTTATGAGGAGAGGTTGGAAAAACTCGGATTGTTCTCACTAGAGCGACGGAGATTGAGGGGCGACTTGATAGAAGTTTACAAAATTATGAGTGGCATGGACAGCGTAGATAGTCAGAAGCTTTTTCCCAGGGTGGAAGAGTCAATTACTAAGGAACATAGATTTAAGTTGAGAGGAGAAAAGTATAGAGGAGATGTGCGGGGCAAGTTTTTTACGCAGAGGGTAGTGAATGTCTGGAATTTGCTGCCAGAGGAGGTGGTGAAAGCAGGTACGATAGTGGTGTTTAAGAGGCAGCTTGACAAATACATGAATAGGATGGGAATAGAGGGATACAGACCCTGGAAGTGCAAAATGTTTTAGTTGACAGGCAATATGATCAGCTCGGGCTTAGAGGGCCGAAGGGCCTGTTCCTGTGCTGTACTTTTCTTTGTTCTTTGCTCTTTGTTCTAGAAATACAAATCATTCACATCAACAGAAAGCATTCCAGTTCAGAGTCCAGGGGCTGAATTTTTCTGTCGGCGAGCTGGGGGCGGGGCCCACTCGCTGATGTGAAAATGGTGCGGGATGACATCGGGGGAACCCCTGATGTCATCCCGCCCCATTTAAATCTTCAGGAAGGCGGGGGCACAGCGAGATCAGGTGTTCGCACACCAACCTGTCATTGGCCAATTGAGGCCATTGACAGGATAATTAAAGCAATTAAAGGACCTGCCTATCCAACCTTAAGGCCCGGTGGGCTTCTGAAAAAACATGAAACCTCACCCACCAGCAGGATGAGGCTTCATGTAGGGTTTAAAACACTTTATTAAAGTTTCACTGAAATTTATTAGCATGTCCCATCTCTGTGACATTTTCACATGAGGGGCACATGTTAATGATTTTTTTTATTTTCCTATTTTTAAAGTTTATGAGGCTTTCAGTGATCTCTCTGAGGCAGTATCTAGCCTTAATTGGCCCACCCACTTAAAATGGCAGCGGGGCCCACCTCTCCGGTGGGGATCGGCTCCCTGACTGCCGGAGATTGGGTTGGACCCGCCCGCTTGACAGGCAAAAAATTCTGCCCCAGGTTTCTAGATGTCTAATTTTCCTTTTAAGCTTCAAACTCTTGATAATGCATCTGCAATCATATTTTCTCATCCCACCACATTTATAATCTGTAGATTAAAAGGTTGCAGTAATAAACTCCACCTCCACTTGCACTTCTGTCTCAAAATTTGTCCAGAAACTTTAACTGATTGTGGTCTGTAGAAACAATTGTTTCTGATGAATTGTTTGCAATGTAAAGCTCAAAATGCTGCAACGCTACCACCAAACCCAAAGTTTCCTTTTCGATCATTGAATATCGTGAAAAATACCCTATTGGTTTTTCAATTCCATTTTCATCTTCTTGTAACAGTACAGCCCCAATACATCCATTGCTTGTGTCAACGGCCAGCTTAACTTGCTTGGCATAATTGGGTATTGCCAAAAGTGGTGTCGTAGTTAGTGCAGTTTTCAAACTGTGAAATGCCTTCTGACACTCCAGTGTCCATTGAAGCTTCTTGTTCTTTTTTAATAGTTCAGTCAATGGAACAACCACACTGCTAAAATATGGTACAAATTTCCAGTAAAACCCAGTCATGCTCAGAAATCTTAAAACCCTCAAAACTTTTGTTGTAGGCACTGGGAAATCCACGCTACCCTTGACTTTCACATCTCTCGGAGCCACCCAACCATGTCCAATGGTATGGCCTAGATACATAACTTGCACTTTTACAAGTTCACTTTTAGCCCAGTTCATCACCAAATTATCTTCTTGTAGTCGAGTAAGTAATTCTTCCAGATGCTGTAAGTGCTCCTCCCACTAAAGACTATCAAGTCATCAATATAAACAGCACAATTGCTCAGTCCTGCAATTACTTTGTTTGTCAGTCTTTAAAATGTTGCAGGTGAATTCTTCATACCAAATGGCATGACTTTAAACTGATATAGTCCATTTGGGTCACAAAAGCCGATATCTCCTTTGCTTTCTCTGATAACGATACTTGCCAATATCCTTTCAGCAAGTCAATCTTTGTGATAAACTTTGATTGTCCCAGTTTTTCAATGCAATGTTCCAACCATGGTATGGGATATGAATCCATTTTTGTTACCGCATTTACCTTATGATAGTCCACACACAGTCTTTGTGTTCCATCCGGTTTCAGTACCAGTATAATAGGCGAATTACTGCAACTAGACTCAATGACATCATTTTGAAGCATGAAGTCAGTTTCTTTCTGTACTTGTGATAACTTTGCCAGATTTAATCTGTAAGGATGTTGCCTTATTGAAGATGAAACTTCTACAGACACATCATGTTTAGCTAAATCTGTCCTCCCCAACTTATTTCCACAAATAGCTTTGCGTGACTGCAATAGCTTTCCCAAATCATTTTGGACCTTGTCTGGAAGGTAATTTAATAGTACATTTAAATTTTCAAGTACCCCCTCATTATATTAGAGGAAAATCAATTTCAGAATCCTGCATTTCCACGTCTTTCTCATTATCTACTACTAGCACCCCAAGTTGATCCTCTTCCCTGTCAAAGTGCTTTTTAAGCATAATTACTTGACACATTCTTTGCTTCTTTCTTCTGTCTGGAGTATTTATTAAATAATTTGCTTCACTCAGTTTCTTTTCAATCCTGTATGGCCCAATAAACCTTGCCTTTAATGAGTCATCCAGTGCTAGCACTTTCCCTCCAGCAACAAAATTCTGAGCTGTAGCCTTCTTGTCTGCTTTCACTTTCATCAGTTGCTGTGATCTCTTTAAATGTTCCCTTGGCAATTCACATGCTCTGTCCAATCTCTCGCTGAAGTTTGATACATAATCTCGGAGACTAGTTTCTGAATTTTGACCAATCAATTTCTCATAAATCAATTTCAGCAGTCCCCTTACCTCATGACCATAAACTAGTTTGAAAAGACTGAACTAATTGATGCATTAGGAGCATCTCTAATAGCAAATAATAAGAATGGAATTCCAGTATCCCAATTCTGTGGATAATCCTGACTGTACACTCTCATCATAGTTTTTAGAGTTTGATACCATCTTTCTAAAGCCCCTTGTGACCTGGGATAATAAGCTGATGACTTAAATTGTTTAATCCAAAATTGTTGATTACTTCCTTAAACAGCTGTGACATGAAATTTTAACCCTGATCTGATTGTATTTCTTAAGGTAAGCCATACCTTGTAAAAAAAAATTAGTTAACTCTTACACAATCTTCTTTGCTGTAATATTTCTCAAAGGTATGCTTCAGGAAACCTGGTAGACACATGCATTATTGTAAGTAAATACTGATTTCCACTTTTAGACTTAGGGAGGGGTCATACACAATCAATCATGACCCTAGTAAAAGGTTCTTCAAATGCTGGAATTGGAATTAAAGGTGCCAGCTTAATCACTGCTTGTGGTTTCCTTATCACCTGACATGTTCCACAGAATTTGACTACATACCTACACAATTTAGGCCAAAAAAATGTTTTTGTATTTTCACCTTTGTCTTGCTAATTCCTAAATACCCTCCCATTGGAATTTCATGAGCTATCCTCAGAATCTCATTCCTATATCCAAATGGAATTACAATCTGATGTACCTCCCTCCAACTTTCATTTGCTGAAACATGATAAGGCCTCCATTTTCTCATTAAAACATTACCCTTAAGGTAATAACCTTCTGGAATACATTTTGCCCCTGATTCTGAGTAGGCTGTCTGATTATAAATGTTTTATATGCGTATCCTTTTTCTCTAACTCCACTAACAGCCTTCAGTTAAACACTTCAGCTGAATTGTCCTCTCTTCTTTCTTCCTGAACAATGTTATCAAACAGTGGCAGCTAATTGGACTTCCACACCTTCCCTCTACATTTGACTTCCTGCTCTTCTTGTTTCAACCTATGAGCCTGTAATCTCGTTATCACACAATCTGGAAACAATCCAGGATGCTCTCTCTGCAACTCTTCTGTTGAAAACACTTCTATAGGCTGCTCAACTACCATAGGCATCACCCACATCTGTGATCCAGCTATATCATTACCCAAAATAAAATGAACACCTGCAAACGACAGTTTTTCCACCACTCCAAACAGGCACTTCACCAATTTTCCATTTACTTTTTAGATTTACCTTCCACAAGGGAATAGGTTTAATATCTCCATGAACCTCATTTATTATCACCTATTCCTGCAATACTCCCTCTGAACAACAAATATCACTATCCCGCAACATTAAGGATTATCTAGCTCCTGTATCTCTTAAAACTTCCTTTCACCTTCCCCCTTTCTATCCTTTTCTGATTTAAAAGGGTGACAAAAAAAGGCTTAGCTCTGTGAACTAACTCATAATATTAGCTATCTCTGCTGCTTGTCTTACCGTTTGAATCCTCTGTTCCTCCACATGAGTTCTCCCCACTGAAAGAATTGAATCTTTAAATTCTTTCAAAAGAATTACCTCTCTAAGAGCTGTATATGTTGTCTTTATCTTTAATGTCTGTATCCACCGGTCAAAATTACTTTATTTTACTCTTTCAAATTCAATATAAGTTTGTACGGGCTGTTTTCTCATATTCCTAAATTTATGCCTGTATGCCTCAGGAATCAACTCATATGCACTCAAAATAGCCTTTTTTTTAACTACATCATATTTCACAAACATTTCTTCTGACAGTGGAGCATAAAGCTTATGTCCTGTACCCGCCAGCCTGCATTGTAACAACAATGTCCAGTTTTCCTGTGGCCATTTCATCTGTTTAGCTATCTTCACAAATGAAATAAAGAACACTTCCTCATCTCTTTCCTCAAACTTTGGAAGAGCTTGTACAAATTTAAACATCTCCCCACTGGGTCTTAGGTTATAGGGTTTTTCATCATCAGAACTTTTCATAATATGGAGTCTCTTTTTAACTTCCAGCCTTTTAAGCTGGTTTTCCTTTTCTCGTTCCTTCTCTCTTTCCCTTGCATCTCTTTTTTTATCCTCCTCTCTTGCCTGGAATTCCAGCTCCAGCTTCCTTTGTTCCCTCTGCCTTTCCACTTGCTCCCTTTGAAATGCCCTCTCTTTTTCTTTTCCTGCTCCTTCCTTTTCTGCTGCCTCTAGTTCCATTTCTTTTCATTTCCTTTGCTTGTTCAAGTTCAAACTTCTTCATTTATAACGGAAGTCTCAGTTCTAACTTTAAATGCTGTGCTATACCTTCAACTCTGTCCACTTTCTTTGTCCCTGCAGGTAATCCCAATTATAACTTATTCGCCAATTCCATCAATTTAACATTATTTACCTTTTGTAAACCAGCCAAAGTTATAACTCAACTCCCAGATAAGTCTTAGCAATTGCCAAAGCCATATTGTAGTCTCACCACTAAAAACAAAACCTCACACCAACTCCTGAATTCAAAGTGCTTCTCGTACTCATAACCTTAAGATTCACTAACTCCAAACCAATGAAGGAATTTCAAATATATCCCGGACAAGCCCCCAATTTCTGTTATGGCAGATGGATGGTAAATGCCAAGCTGCCAAAATCTCAGAGGGGAACTTGAAGCAGCTGCCACAACTATTTGCAATTTGTACTTATTTCCAGATACAGATTTGAATTCAGTAAAAAGGCCACCACATCTTATATGTTTCATACAAAATTAAATTAAATTAACAGAAGAAATGACTTTAAGCACATATATAGATGTACAAATTACTATTATGATAACTTCTAAATCCCCTAATTGATCTAAACCCCAGTTACATGTTCGCTAAGACAACAGTGAGACACATAGATTGTAAAAGGCCCAGACAAAGTGACACACAGTACCCTGAACAGCTGAATTCAAAGTGAGTTTTTCTCAGCTTTAGTTCCTTGTAGACAGCAGCTGGAGGCTTTTCACATTTGTGTTAGATCTTAGAATGCCTTCCCTTACACACAGCCGTCTCTCCTTTATACATACTTTCCTCTTTGAATGCAAATTCCCATTGTTTCATGATGTCTTTGAACGTTTACCTCTCTAATAATAAAAATCTATCAAAGTATCAATTTTACCAGTAATTTTTGGGAAAAATAAGCACACTGTTTCTTAACTTCTCCTGGCTAGGTGTAACATTTCACTCCCTCTTTTGAATTCAAGCTGGTCTGGTTTATTTACAAAAGCAGATGTTCCCTTTACACATTACATTTTAAAACATTCTCCATGTTCACCTACTTAACATTTCAAACTTAGCTTATCTTCTAATACATCAAAGCCTTCAGACCAGTTGCCTTTAATTCAATTAAGCACCAAATGCAAACACATACCCATAGACACAGACCCCACTGTTACTCTACTTTACAATGAATTCCAATAACATTATAAAAATTATTATATCTTTCTGACACTTGTCCATTTAAAAAATAGAATAATAATTTCATAGAGTAGCCAGGTTGACGTAGGTACATATTTTCCTTCCTGGCTTCTGGATGGGACATACTAATTACTTTAAATCTGTGCCCTCTGTTCTTGATCCTTTCACAAGTGGGAACAGTTTCTCCTTATCTACTCTGACCAGATCCCTCATGATTTTGAATACCTCTATCAAATCTCCTCTCAACCTTCTTTTCTCCAAGGAGAACAGTCCTAACTTCTCCAATCTATCTTCATAACTGAAGTTACTCATCCTGGAACCATTCTTGTGAACCCTTTCTGCACTCTCTCTAATGCCTTCACATCCTTCCTAAAGTGCGGCACCCAGAACTAGGCAAAACTCCAGCTGAGGCCAAACTAGTGAATGAAACAAGTTCAGCATAACATCCTTACTCTTGTACTCTATACTCCTATTAATAAAACCCAGGACACTATGCTTTATTAACTGCTCTCCCAACCTGTCCTGCCACCTTCAATGATTTATGCACATATTCACCCAGGTCCCTATGCGCCTGCACATCCTTTAGAGTAGTACCTGCCATTTTACACACTCTCCATGTGATTCTTTTTGGTAGGAAGAACTTCACATTTCTCTGCATTGAGCATACGTACATAAGAATTAGAAGCAGAAGTAGACCACTTGGCCCCTCGAGCCTGTTCCACCAATCAATAAGATCATGGCTGATCTGATTATAACCTCAACTCCACATTCCTGTCTATCCCCGATAACCTTTCACCTCCCTTACTTATCAAGAATCTAGCTACCTCTGCCTTAAAAATATTCAAACACTCTGCTTCCACCATCTTGTGAGGAAGAGAGTTTCAAAGACTCACAGCCCTCTGAAAGAATAAAATCCTCCTCATCTCTGTCCTAAATGGGCAACCCCTTATTTTTAAATAGTGATCCCTAGTTCTAGATTCTCCCACAAAAGGAAACGTCCCCTCCACATCCACCCTATCAAGACCCCTCAGGATCTTACATGTTTCAATCAAGTCACCTCTTACTCTTCTAAACTCTAGCAGATACAGGCCTATTCTATTCTGTCCAACCTTTCCTCATACGACAACCTGTCCATTCCAGGTATTCATCTAGTAAACCTTCTCTGAACTGCTTCTAATTCATTTACATCCTTCCTTAAATAAAGTGACCAATACTGTACACAGCACTCCAGGTGTGGTCTCACTAGCGCCCTGTATAACTGAAGCATAACCTCCCTACTTTTGCATTTAATTCACCTCATAATAATCAATAACATTCTATGAACTTTCCTAATTACCATACTCCAGATGTGGTTTCACTAATGGCCTGTGTAGTTGTAGCAAAACTTCTCTACTTTTATGTTCCATTCCCCTTGCCAAAAAGGCCAATATTCTATTTGCCTTCCAAATCACTTGCTGTACCAGGACACCCAGATCCCTCTGTACAAAGAAGTTCTTCCTCACATTCCCCCAAACTTTTGCCCAAAATCTTAAATCTGTCTCCCCTCGTACTGTACCATCAGCCAATGGGAAGAAATCGTCTTTGTCTACCTTATCTAAACCTGTCATAATCTTGTACACCTGTTATATCTCCCCTCAATTTCCTTTGCTCCAAAGAGAACAACTCCAGCTTCCCAACCCAGCCTTGTAGCTGAAATCCCCCATCCCTGGAACCATTCTGGCAAATCCCCTCTGCAGTCTCTCAAGAACCCTCACATCCTCCCTAAAGTGTGGTGACCAGAACCAGACACAATACTCTAGTTGGTGCCTAACCAGAGCTTTATAAAGGTTCAGTATAACTTCTCTGCTTTTGTACTCAATGCCTATATTTATGAAGCCCAAGATCCCATATGCTTTGCTAACCGCTCTCTCAGTATGTCCTGCCACCTTCAATGATTGATGTACATGCACCTTCAGGTCCCACTGTTCTTATACACTCTTTGGAACTGTGCCATTAAGTCTATATTGCCTCTCCCTTCTGCCAAAAGGTATCACCTTACACTTCTATGTGTTAAATTCCATCTGCCACTTGCCTGAAAATTCTGCTAGCCTATCTGTGTTCTGTTGTAGGTGATTCACATCATCATCACAGTCACTTATCCAAGTTTGGTATCATTGGCAAATGTTGAAATGTTACTCTGTATTCCAATATCCAAGTCATTTATATACATCAAAAAGAACTGCAGTCCTAAGCACTGACCCTTGGGGAACATCATCCTGTCTACCATCCTCCAGTCTGAAAAATCACCTTCTACAATGACTCACTGTGTAAAACCATGTTCAACAAAGTGCAGGAAACTATATTCCACTGAAGGGCAAAGATAAACTAAATACAAGTGAGAGCCCATGAGTGAATAAAGACATGAAGAAACTATTGGGGGGTTAGGAAAGAGGCAAAAATTAAGCACACAGGCATCTGAGGAGAGCAGGATAAGAGAAAATATGAAGAGTTTGGGAGAAAAGTAAAATAAAAACATTAGGAACGCAAAGAGGAACAATGAAATTAAATTATCAAGGATCATCAAACAAAATGGTATAACATTTTACAGCCACCTCAATAAAAAGAGGAAGGCTGTGATGGGGATAGGACCATTAAGAGATAAAGAGGATAATACCAGAGCAAACAATAGAGAAATGGCAGAAATATTGAATCATTATTTTGCTTTGAGTGTTACCAGGGAGTTAGAACAAATAGGTATGATATTGAATGATGAGATGAGCAATGAAATAAGTGCACTTAAAATAAAAAAAGATGTATTAAATAAACTAAACAAACTCAAATGGGTCCAGATGGATTGTATCCATGCATTTTAAAAGAATCTGGGGAAGAGATAGATAAACTACAAGACCAGAGGACTGGTGGATAGCTGATGTCATTAAGAAGGGGATAACATGTGTCCATGGAATTATCGACCTTAACATCGGTGCTAGGAAAAATAATGGAATCCTTACTGAAGGAGAGAATCGAAGAACATCTTGAAATGAGAAAAGATAATCAATACTCAACATGGATTTCAAAAGAGAAAATCTTACTTCATCAACCTTATTGAATTTCTTGAGGAGGTAACTGAGAGAGTAGACAATAGTAAGGTTGTAGATGTAATTTATCTGGATTTTCAAAAGGTCTTTGATAAAGTGCACCATAATCAAATAATGAATAAGGTCACAGAATATGGTGTCAGGGGACAAGTGACAGAATGGATTGCTAGCTGGCTTCAATACAGGAAGAGTGGGAGTAAAGGGGTGTTATTCAGAGTGGCAGAAGGTGGGAATTGGTGTTCCACAAGGATCAGCGCTGGGATCACTGCCATTCACAATTTACTTTAACCATTTGAACTTTGGAAGCTCACCACCACCTTCTCAAGGGCAATGATGGTTAGGCAATAAATGCTGGCCCAGCCAGCGAAGCCCAAATCCCATGAATGAATTTTAAAAATGACACTATATTGAGGGTTGGTCAATACTGAGCAGGATTATAACAAATTACAGGAGGGCATTAATCAATGGACAGAGTTGATAATTAAATGCAGAATGGACAAATAATTGGCAACTGAAGTGCAACAAAGATAAATGTGAGGTGGTACATTTTGATGAGAGGAATAAGAAGGTCACTTGTTACTTAGAAGGTGAGAGTCTAGGTGGAGTAGAGGAACAGAGGGATGTTGGAGTACAAATATATCAATCGCTAAAAGTTGCCCCACAGGTTAACAGGGCTGTAAAAATACAAACCAAGCACTAGATTTTCATTTCTAGAGGGAAAGAATTGAAAAGTAGGAAAGTTATTCTAAGCCTGTATTGACCCTTGGTTAGACCACTTAGGCCTGAATTTTCAGGATGGCGGGTGCTTAGCCCTCACCCTAAAGAGTTGGCGGGGAACATATCCCCACTAACTCCGGCAGGCCTGATGCCATTTCACGCTCTAATGAGCATTGATTGACATTAGGCGGGACATCCGCCTGCCATCGGGAGGAAGTCCTGCCTTGAAGTGCTGCTGGCCAATCAGGTTGGCCGGCAGCTCTCCAGTCCCTCCAGGAACATTACTGCAGTGGCCAGAAGAGTTACTGCAGGGAGCTGCCTGGAACTAAATGCCAGGAGGAGGGGTAAGTGGCAGGGGTCCCTGGGCGGGGAGGTTAGAGAAAGCCTTGGAGGAATGCAAGAAGGGCGTTTGGGGTCCCGGGGCATAGGCTGGGCAGGGAATGAGGTCAACAGGCCAGGTGAGGGCACCCCCAGTTAGAAGGGGGCTTCTGATGGAGATGCACCCCACCTCCCCCACCTTCCCACCCAAGATAGAATTCTCAAGTCGCCACTTAAGGGCCTTAATTGGGGTATAGGCAGACTTCCCGTCCAATGCCCTGCCCCCACCCCAGAACCTGCCAGGGTGATGAGTTGGGGGAAAATAAATTGTGGCCTTAGAGCACTGCATGCAGCTCTGGTTACCATATTATAAAAAGGCATTGGAGAGGGTGCAAGAGAAGATTTACAAGGATAATACCAGAAATGCCTGGTTATACATATCGGGAAAGGATTGACAGGCCGGGTCCCTTTTCACTGGAAAAGAGAAGGCTGAAGGGTGGCCCAACATTTCAACTTATGAAAGGTTTTGATAGAGTGCATATACGGAGAATGTTTCCTCTTGTGGGGAAGAGCAGAACTAGAGGCTGTCAATATAAGATAGTCACCAAGAAATCCAGTAGGGAATTGAGGAGAAATTTCTTTGTCCAGAGAGTGGTGAGAATATGGAACTCGCTACCACAGGGAGTGTGGATCAAAATAGTCTTTCCAATATTTAGTTGAAGGAGGTTTTTGCTCCTTCAGTGCTGGACGTTTAACAAGCAGTGTGACAGTTCAGAGACTGTGGAGGGCCAAGAGAGCTGCTGGTGAGATAGAGCTCAGTGTCATTTGTGAACAAGTGGAACCTGACACTATGTTTTTGGATGATGTCACTGAGGGGCACACTGTAGATGAGAAATAGGAAGGGGTCAAGGAAAAATCTTGGGCAACTTCAGAAGCAACAGTTTGAAAGTGGAATGAGGAAATATTTTGGTTCCAAACTGACAGATAAGAACAGAACCAGGTGAAAGCGGTCCCAGCCAGCTGGGTGACAGTGGAGAGCCATTGGAGGAGGGTGGTATGGTCAACTCTGTCAAAGTCTGTAGATAGGCTGAGAAGAATCAGGAGGGAAAGTTAACATGGTCACAGGTACATAGGGTGTCATTTGTGACTTTGATGTGAGGTGTTTCAGTACTGTGGCAGGGTGGAAACCTGATTGGAGGGATTCAAACATGGAGTTCTGCAAAAGATGATCATAGATTTGGGAGACCACAACACATCCAAGGACTTTGGAGAGAAGAGGAAGTTTGGAGATGGAATATAGTTTGCAAGGACAGATATCAAAGGTGGGTTTTTTGAGTAGAGGGATGATGACTATAAATCTGAAGGGGACGGGAACATTGCCAGAAGGGAGGGAATTGTTAACAATATCAGCTAAAATGGCAACCAGGAAGGGGAAATTGGAGGTCAGCAGTCTAATGGGAATAGTGTGAAGAAGCTGGAGGTAGGTCTGATGGACAAGGTGAGCTGAGAGGGCACATGATGGGAGGTGGGATAGTGAAAGATGTGAGTTCAGGGCTAGGGTAGGGCACTGAAGAATATGAGTGAAGCAGTTGGGTGTTTACAACAGATTCGTGGTTGCTTTTACTAATACCAGTTTCTGACTTCCAGGTTATTTTTAATAACATGAACTCAAATTCCCAAACTCAGATTCAGGCACAGACACAATGGACTGAATAGCTCCTTCAGCACCATCCATTTCTGTGATTCTATGAACTCCATGGTGGAATTTCAATTCAGCTATACAGGGCCTTGGTGAGACCACACCTGGAGTATTGTGGGCAATGTTGGTCTCCTTACCTAAGAAAGGATATATTTGCTATAGAGGGAGTGCAATGAAGGTTCACCAGACTGATTCCTGGGATGGCAGGATTGTCATATGGGGAAAGATTGGGCTGACTAGGCCGATATTCACTGGAGTTTAGAAGAATGAGAGGGGATCTGATTGAAACGTATAAAATTCTGACAGGGCTGGATGCAAGGATGATGTTTCCTCTGGCTGGGGCTCTAGAACCAGGGGTCACAGTGTCAGGATATGGGAGAGGCCATTTAGGACTGAGATGAGGAGAAACCTCTTCACTCAAAGTGTGATGAACCTGTGGAATTCTCTACCACAGAGGGCTGTGGAACATATTTGAAGGAAATAGATAGATTTCTAGAATCTAAAGACATCAGGAGTATGGGAAGAGAGCAGGATTATGGCGTTGAGATAGAGGATCAGCCATGATCATACTGAATGGTGGAGCAGGCTCGAAGGGCCGAATGACCTATTCCTGCTTCTATTTTCTACATTTCTATTTTTCTCTGGATTATTGTTTCAGTAATAGAAACACAGCCAATGCTTCAATTGCTGTTTATTATCCAAGAATCCCATTCTGTAATGTGCATCTGGGCATCAGGTGAGGACAGGAGGGATCTTAGCAATAAGGCCATCATGATATAGGCAATCAAACTCAATGTCTAGACTCAAGTTTGGGAAAAGATAATTTGATCAGGGTACAAGAGAGTGATTGACACCTTAGGGAGGGAACAAGGTTCCAGATTCTGACACTAGTTTTTGTTTTTGCAGATGCTGCACAGAAGGACCAAGCCTCCATATCAAGATTGGCATGTACTCTGATAAAGTTCATATGTTGTAGCGACATAGATCATTGTGTGCCCCAATAAAGATTATTCATATCTGATACAAAGGGATGTGTGCTGCTCCTAAATCTAACTCTCCACAATTCATACTATCTCCAGCTCCAACTATCTCCAGCTCCGACTATCCCCAGTTCCGACTATCCCCAGTTCCGACTATCCCCAGTTCCGACTATCCCCAGATCTGACTTTCCCCAACTCAGACTATCACCACTTCCAACTATCTCCAGCTCCCACTACCCCCAATTCTGACCAACTCCAACTCCAACTATCCCCAGCTCCAACTAATACTAACTCTGATTATCCCCAACTCTAACTATCCCCAACTCCGATTATCCCCAGATCCAACTATCTCATAGCTCAAACTATCCCGAACTCCCACTATCTCCAGCTCCAACTATCCCAACTTTGACTGTGCCCAACTCAAATTGTTTTCAGCTATAACTGTACTCAGCTTTTTCCAAAGCTCTGACTGTACCCAGCTCTGACTGTTCCCAGCTCTGATTGTCTTAGAGGAGGCAGTGAGATAATGGTAATATCACTGGGCTAGTAATCCAGAGGCCCAGGCTAATGCTCTGGGAGCACAGGTTCAAATCCCACCGCAGCTGGTGGAATTTAAATTCTGTTAAATCTGGAATTAAAAACTAGTCCCAGTGATGGTAACTATGAAGCAAATTCCCTTTAGGGGAGGAAATCTGCTATCCTTACCTGTTCTAGCTTAGATGTAACTCCAGCAATACACCCGGCATCAACATAGGCACCTGAAACAGCAACAGCACACCCAGACCTGTCAACCCTGCAAAGTCCTCCTTACTAACATCTAGGGGTTTGTGCCAAAATTGGGAGAGCTGTCTCACAGACTAGTCAAGCTACAGCCTGACAAAGTCATGGAATCATACCTTACAAATAATGTCCCAAACACCACCGTCATCATCCCTGGGTATGTCCTGTCCCCACAGAGGTGGCTGCACAGTGGTATACAGTTAGGAGGGAGTTGCCCTGGGTGTCCTCAACATCAACTCCGGACCCCATGAAGCCTCATGGCAATAGGTCAAACACGGGCAAGGAAACCTCCTGCTGATTACTGCGTACGGCCCTCCCTCAGCTGATGAATCGGTGCTCCTCCATGTTGAACACCACTTGGAGGAAACACTGAGAATGGCAGGATGTAGTCTGGGTGGAGGACTTCACCAAGAGTGGCTCAATTGCACCACTACAGACCGAGCAGGCCCAAGTTCTGGACATATCTATCAGACTTGGCCTGTGGCAGGTGGTGAGAGAACCAGCAACAGGGAAAAACCTATTTGACCTTGTCCAGACCACACCTGTCACAAATGCAACTCTCCATGACAGCATTGGTAAGAGTGACCACCGCACAGTCCTTGTGGAGACAAAGTCCTGACTTCACATTGAAGACCTTGTCACTGTCTGTGTTGTGTGGCACTACCACCATGCTAAATAGTTTAGATTTTGAACAAATCTAGAAACTCAAGGCTGGGCAATCATGAGGTGCTGTGGGCCATCAGCAGCAGAATTGTACTCAACCACAATCTCTAACCTCATGGCCTGGCATATCCCCTTACTATCAAGCCAGGGGATCACTGTTGTCAGCTGTCCCTCGATTCGAGAATGATGTCTACTCAGGAATGTAAGTTTCTGCTCTGTGTCTTCATGTGACTGAACAGGCCGATTCTTGACCCACTGATCTTTGGGCACATGGGGCAGGAAGCCCCACAAGGTAGTGGGATATGGAGTGCAGGACTGGCTTCCTTTTCTTTCATCTCAGCTGTCGCTCTGCCTTATCATTTAGACACAGGTTCAAAGTGTGATGCAGTTTGATGAACAAGTTGTTGTAATTTTGAACGACTGATAGCAAACTCCTCCCAGGCATTAATGTCAATGCTACCGCGCTTGAAGGAGAGTTTCAGAGTGTCTCTGAAGTGTTTTTTTTTTGTCCTCCTCTGGAAGGTTGTCCATTTGAAAGTGGAGGAAACAGGGCCTGGTGTGGGAAATAGCTTTTGGCCATCCTGACAGTGTCCAGCCCACCGCAGGAGTTTTGGCTGAATGTTTGTGGAGCCGGCTTCAAGCAGGACACTAGCATTTGTTTGATGGCTCTCCCATTGAATCCAGAGGATGCGGCAGAGACATTGCTGATGGAATTTCTCCAGTTCTCTTCCGTGTCGCTGATACACAGTCCAGATCTCACTGCAGAGTGTGGTGATGACAGTTGCTCTGCATTGCCACCATGATCCGTGGACTCGTGGTGTGGTTCTTGGTTACAGGTATGTGTAACCTACCTCCCCTAGTTAGACTGTAGTCTTACTCTGATATTTTTTTTATTCATTCTTGGGTTATGGGCTTTGCTGGCTGGGCCAGCATTTATTGTCCATCCCTAATCGTCCTTGAGAAGGTGGTGGTGAGCTGCCTTCTTGAACTGCTGCAGTCTATGCGGTGTAGGTACACCCACAGTGCTGTTAGGGAGGGAGTTCCAGGATTTTGACCCAGCGACAATGAAGGGATGGCGATATCTTTCCAAGTCAGGATGGTGAGTGACTTGGAGGGGAATTTCCAGATGGTGGCGTTCCCATCTATCTGCTGCCCTTGTCCTTCTAGCTGGTAGTGATCATGGGTGTGGAAGGTGCTGTCTAAGGAGCATTGATGAATTCCTGCAGTGCACCTTGTAGATGGTACACACTGCTACTACTGTGCGTCAGTGGTGGAGAGAGTGAATGTTTGTGGCTGGTGTGCCAATCAAGCGGGCTGCTTTGTCCTGGACAGTGTCAAGCTTCTTGAGTGTTGTGGGAGCTGCACTCATCCAGGCAAGTGGGGAGTATTCCATCACACTCCTGACTTGTGCCTTGTAGATGGTGGACAGGCATTTGGGGAGTCAGGAAGTGAGTTACTCATCGCAGGATTTCTAACCTCTGACCTGCTCTTGTAACCATAGTATTTATATGGCTAGTCCAGTTCATTTTTGGTCAATGGTAGCCCCCAGGATGTTGACAGTGGGGATGGTAATGCCATTGAACATCAAGGGACGATAGTTAGATTCTCTCCTGTTGGAGATGTCATTGCCTACTAGCAACTTGACAGCCCAAGGTTGGATATTGTCCAGGTCTTGTTGCATTTGGACATGGACTGCTTCAGTATCTGAGGAGTCACGAATGGTGCTGAACATTGTGCAATCATCAGCGAACAACCCCACTTCTGACTTTATGATAGAAGGACGGTCATTGATGAAGCAGCTGAAGATGGTTGGGCCTAGGACACTACTCTGAGGAACTCCTGCAGTGATGTCCTGGAGCTGAGATGACTGACCTCCAACAACCACAACCATCTTCCTTTGTGCTGGGTATGACTCCAACCAGTGAAGTGTTTTCCCCCTGATTCCCATTGACTCTAGTTTTGCTAGGGCTCCTTGATGTCACACTCAGTCAAATGCTGCATTGATGTCAAGGGCAGTCACTCTCACCTCAACTCGGGAGTTCAGCTCTTTTGTCCATGTTTGAACCAAGGCTGTAATGACGGCAGGAGCTGAGGGGCCCTGGGGAAACCCAAACTGGGCATCAGTGAGCAGATTATTGTTGTGCAATTGCCGTTTGATAGCGCTGTTGATTACCTCTTCCATCACTTTACTGATGATCGAGAGTAGACTGATAGGGCGGTAACTGGCTAAGTTGGATTTGTCCTGCTTTTTGTGTACAGAACATACTTAGGCAATTTTCCACATGGACACATAGAAACTAGGAGCAGGAGTAGGCTTTTTGGCCCATCGAGCCTGCTCTACAATTCAATATGATTATGGTTGATCCTCTATCTCAATGACATAGTCCTGCTTTCTCTCCAAACCCCTTGATGCCCCTAATATCCAAAAAAATATCAGTTTCTTTCTTGAATATACTCAGTGACCCAGCCTTCACAGACTTCTGTGGTAGAGAAATTCACAGGTTGACCACCCTCTGAGTGAAGCAATTTGCCCCCATCTCAATCTTAAATGGCCGGCCCCGCATGCTGAGACTGTGCCCTTGGTTCTAGACTCCCCAGCCAGGAGAGACATCCTCTCTGGATCTAGTCTGTCTAGCCCTGTTAGAATTTTATACGTTTCAATGTAATCCCCTCTCATTCTCCTAAACTCTGGTGAATACAGGCCCAATCGAACTAATCTCTCCTCATACGACAGTTCTGCCATCTCCGGTATCAGCCTAGTGAACCTTCGCTGCACTCCCTCTATGGTAAGTATCTCCTTTCTTAGGCAGGGAGACCAAAACTGCACATAATACTCCAGATGTGGTCTCACCAAGGCCTTGTATAACTGCAGTAAGACATCCCTATTTCTGAACTCAAATCCTCTTGCAATTAAGGCCAACATACCATTTGCCTTCCTAATTGCTTGCTGCACCTACTTGTTTACTTTCATTGACTGGTATATAAGGACACCCAGATCCTTTTGTACATCCACATTTCCCAATACATCACCATTTAAATAATACTCTGCCTTTCTGTTTTTCACACTGAAGTGTATAACTTCACATTTATCCACGTTATACTGCATCTCCCATGTGTTTGCCCAGACACACAACTTGTCTAAATCACCCTGAAGCCTCCTTGCATCCTCCTCACAATTCACAACCCCACCCAGTTTTGTGTCATCAGCAAACTTGGAAATATTGCTTTTGGTTTCCTCATCCAAGTCATTTATATATATCCTGAATAGCTGGAGACCAAGCACTGATCCTTGCGGTGCACCACTAGTCACCGCCTGCCATCCGGAAAAAGACCCATTTATTCCCACTCTCTGTTTCCGGTCTGTCAACCAATTCTCGATCCATGCCAGTATATTACCCCCGATCCCATGTACTTTAACTTTACCCACTAGCCTCTTATGTGGGACCTTATCAAAAGCCTTCTTGAAACCCAAATACATCACATTCATAGGATCTCCCTTATCTATTCTACTTGTTACACCCTCAAAAAACTCCAGTATATTAGTTAAGCATGATTTCCCTTTCATAAACCCATGCTGACTTTGTCTGATCCAGTTAATGTGTTCTGTTACCACATTTTTTACAATGGACTCTAGTATTTTCCCCACTACTGATGTTAGGCTGACTGGTCCATAATTCTCTGTGTTTTCGCTCCCTCCTTTTTTAAGTAGTGAGGTTACATTTGCCACCCTCCAATCTGTAGGAACTGCACCAAGGTCTATAGAATTTTGGAAAATGACCACCAATGCATCCAGTATTTCCAGGGCCACTCCCTTTAGTACTCTGGGATGTAGATTATCAGGCCCTGGCGATTTTTCAGCCTTTAACTCCATTAATTTCTCTTTTTTTTCCTAATACTGATATTCTTCAATTCCTCCCTCTCATTAGACCCTTGGTTCCCTAACATTTCTAGGAATTATTTGTGTCCTCTTTTGTGAAGACAGGACCTAAATATGTGTTAAATTCTTCTGCCATTTCTTTGTTCCCCATTTTAATTTCCCCCGTTTCTGACTGCAAGCGACCTACATTTGTCTTCGTGGTCGTGGGTTTGGAAGGTGCTGCCTAAGGAGCCTTGGTGAGTTGCTGCAGTGCATCTTGTAGATGGTACACACTGCTGCCACTGTGCATCGGTGGTGGAGGGAGTAAATGTTTGAGGATGGGGTGCCAGTAAAGTGGGCTGCTTTGTCCTGGCTGGTGTTGAGCTTCTTGAGTGTCGTGGGAGCTGCATTCATCCAGACAAGTGGAGAGTATTCTATCACACTCCTGACTTGTGCCTTGCAGATGGTGAACAGGCTTTGGGGAGTCAGGAGGTGAGTTAGTCACTGCAAGATTCCCAGCCTCTGACCTGCGCTTGTAGCCACAGTATTTAAAATTCTGGAAGTCGCTCCCTAAATATGTAAATATTGTTATGAAAACTATACTCACCCCTTTGGAGAGTGGGAGATTGGAAGCTCCAGGTCCTGACAGACCTTGGAGTTTCCATGCATACTCAGACTGGGAGCAGGCTGCGCATGCGCAGATTGGAAGCGGGCTGCACATGCGCAGACTGGGAGCTGGCTGCACATGCGCAGACTGGGAGCGGGCTGCACATGCGCAGACTGGGAGCGGGCTGCACATGCGCAGACTGGGAGCGGGCAGTACATGAGCCATTCTGTATTTTTTTAGTTATCTGGGCCTGAGGACTGACCCAGTGCACCTGTAGATGAAGAAAACCCTGGTCGTGTGACTGGAAGTGGAGAGAACAGGGAGAAGTCCCAAAGGGAGAGGGGACAGGGAGAGATCCCAAAGGGGGAAGGTACAGGGAGAGGGGACATGGGATCTGGCTGAGTATCATAACAGTAGATAGTCTACATCATTAGTGATGTAAGGTCACATGACAACAGAGCATGCTGAGAGGTAGTTCTATGTAGAGCCTCATGCTGAGTCTGTAGTGTAGAGAGTGAGTATAATGTTCAATAAAAGGTAATGTTTACCAACAGCTTTGCCTCCAGCATAATCTATAAATCCGGACCATGAACAACCTCATCTAAGACCCACAACGATGGTAACAGCCATAACTAGTGGGGCTTCACAAGGATCAGTGCTTTGTCTCAGCTATTTAAAATCTATATTAATGACTTAGATGAGGAGACTGAGTATGATGTATCCAAGTTTGCTGATGATACAAAGTTAGGAGGGAAAGCAAGCAGTGAGGAGGACACAAAGAGGCTGCAGCCAGCTAGAGATAGGTTGGGTGAATGGGCAAGAACATGGCAGATGGAATACAATGTTGGCGAAGTGTGAAACCTATCCACTTTGAAAGGAAAAATGAAAAAGCATATGACCAGACGTACATATGAACATATGTACATACAAACATAGGCCCTTCAAGCCTGCACCACCATTGAATAAGATCATGGCTGATCTGCTTATAATCTCAATTCCATATTCCCACCACCCACCTCCCCCTGCCATAACCTTCCCCATGCCACCAACCCCCTCCCCACACCACCACCACCACCCCCCCCCCCCCCCCACCCCCAACCTTTGCTTATCAACAATCAAGAAAATGGCAGAATATTTTTTGAATGCTGAGAGACTGGAGCCTGTGGAAGAAGGATCTGGGTGTCCTGAATCACAGAAAGTTAACATGTAAATACAGGATGCAATTAGGAAGGCAAACTGCCTATTAACTATTATTACAAAGGGGTTGGAGCATAAGAGTGAAGAAGACTTACTGCAATTAAACAGGACATTGGTGAGACCACCCTGGAGCACTGTGTGCTGTTTTGGTCTCCTTACATAAAGAAGGACAAACTTGGCCTAGGCAAAGTGGAATGAAGGTCCACAGGACTGGTTCCTGGGATGAAGGGATTGTCCACTAAGGAGAGATTGAGGAGACTAAACTGATATTATTTGGAGTTTAAAAGAATGGGAGGTGACCTAAATGAAGCATGACATCTCTATGGGTCTTGACAAGGTAAATGCTGAGAAAATGTTTCCCTCTAATTGGGGGAACATGAGGTCACAGTCTCAGAAGAATGGCTGACCATTTAGGATGGATGGAAACATGGAGAAAATTCTAAGAATTCTCTACCCCAGAGAGCTGCAGATGCCCAGTCATTGAGCATATTCAAGACAAAGGTTGATAGATTTTTGGGTACTAGATTGGGTACTAGGGTACGGGAATTGAGGAATTTGGGGATAATGCCATGTGGTGAAATTGAGGCTGAAGCTCAGTCATGATCTCATTGAATGTTTGAGCAGAATCAAAGGGCCAAATGGTTTACTCCAGCTCCTATTCCTTACATTCTTATAGGGTCATAGAATAATTATGGTACAGAAGGAGGCCATTCAGCTCATTGAGTCCATGCTGGCTCTCTATAGGGCAATCCCATCAGACCCATTCCCCTGCTCTATCCCCGTAGCCCTCCAAGTTTACTTCCCTCAAGTGCCCATTCAATTTCCTTTTGAAATCATTCATTGTCTCCACCAGCCTCGTGGACAGTTAGTTCTAGGTAATTGCCACTCACTGCATTAAAAAGTTCTTTCTCACATCCTGCCTTCACCTCTTGACAAAACCTTAAATCTTGTCTCCTAAGTCCTTGTACAATCAGCTAATTAGCACATCTTTTCTTTGTTTTATCTAAACCTGTCATTATCTTGTACACCTCTATCAAATCTCCCCTCAATCTCCTTTGCTCCAAAGAGAACAATTCCAGCTTCTCCAATCTAACCTTGTAGTTAAAACCCCCTTCATCCCTGGAAACATTGTGGTAAATCTCCTCTGCACCCTCTCAAGGACCCTCACATCCTTCCTAAAGTGTGGTGACCAGAACTGGATGCAATACTCTAGTTGTGACCTTGGAAATTGGATCTGGCTTTAGAAATGTAAATGGTCTTTGTACAATTCCCTTAGAATTTGGTCTGTGCAAGCACAAGATTATTAGCATCCCTTCAGGGATTACAAGTTTGTAGCTGTTCTGAATGCTGATAAGCTGATATATATATATAAAATAAAAATATAGAGTGAGGTCTTAGCTCCAGAACAACTAGCCAGCGCTTCATAATGATTCAGTATAACCTCCTAGTGTTTGTACTCAATGTTTCAAAGCCTTTGTTTACATTTATTTGTCTTCTTTTTCCACTTTTCTCTTCTGCATATCCTAATGTTTTCCAGCAAAATTTTCCTCGATTCATATTTTCTTTCTTATTCTGCATATGTTTTCCTTTTACTTGTCTTATTTTGATTTCATTTCTTTCTCTTTGTCACTTATCTCTCCTTTACCTATTTACCCTTTCATTCCTTCATCTTGCTCACTGTCACATCCTTTTTGCTTCCTTTTCCTTTTTTAGTGTTTCCTGTCCCTGTCTCATATTTCTCTTTATTCCTCTCTTCACATTGTCACTTCATTGTTCTTGCTTTCTTTTTGATTTTTCTCCATCTCATCAGTCAGTTTTGTGTTTTCCCTCTTCATGTAGCATAATGGGTTAATAGTTATGGTAATGAGATCGGGATGAGTTTCATGATGTAACAGTGATGTCAGCAGTCATGTGCAAGAGATTGGGTAGAGCGATGGACTAGTCTGTACACAAGAGAGATGTATTTACCTAGTGTCTTATCATCTATATAGAGTAAATAAAGTAGTTTTGAAGAAACCTACCTGAGTCAGACCTAAGTGACTCATGAGTCAGGGAAGCCTTCCCAATAAAGATTCAGCCACAAGTTACCTGATGAGAAATCCAAACATTATGCAATGTGGAAATCTAACACAAAACAATCCACACCTGTCACTTCTTTGTTTTCTCATTTCTCTTCTTTACATTACTTTTTTTTATTATTTTAATTTTTCCTCTTCTCTGCTTTTCTGTCTGAATCTGAATCTTCCTTTTCTTTCAGTATGTTTGTGGTTCTTTGGAATCTCTTTCTGTTTTCACCCCTCCTGTTCCTTTTATTTTCGAATGTACGTTTCAGTATCTTTCACATCTTTCTACATTTTGTCATTTGTCTCCTGCTCCCTCCTCCTCTCCCAGACCTCTTCTTCTTAGCTTCATTCTCACCTGATTTTACTGTCTTTTTGCTCACCTGCCCTGCCTTCACCTGTCATTTATCTAGTTCCTCTGTCTTCTCATCTTTAGTTTCATTTTCTCCTCCCTTTCAGATGCCTAAACTCATTGATATGTTGATATATCTTCATTTTTCTCTCCCTCTATTACCTTTTCTGTTCATCTCCATTTTCTATTTTCCATTCATCTGGTTTCTTGCTTCTTCACTGAACTTTTCTTTCTCCCTCACATTCCTGCTCACTCTTTTTATCTTCAAATCTATTTTCAATTCCAATTTTCCTGTTTCCTTTCTGTCTCTTTTTCATCCATCTAATTGTACAAACATTTCCTCACATTTAGCACTAATGTGGCTTTTTGTCTCCTTGTCATTGCCCTGCTTCCTTTGTTCCTCTAAGTTTCTCTCCTTGCCTCTGTTCTTGCCTTCAGTTTGTCTGGAATGAGTCTGCTGTCCGCTCACTACCTGCTGACTGCTTGCAACATGTAAGAATTGTCAAGGAAAGCACTCGGAACCACTAAATCCTTTTCTGGGTGATTTCTTTGCTCAAAATAGGTTCCAGAGGTTGGGGAGTGGGAGGAGGCAGGTTCCATTTTCTTGCATTCCTGAGAATTATCGAAGAGTCTCTGTGGTAAAGTGGAGTGCTATGTGTCTTTAAGAGAATGTAGTTAATTGACCATGTGACTGTGTTGACCAATCGCTATACAGTGCGGGCTATTTGGATAACTATAAGTCTAGAGCTGGAGGTGATTGAAGAAGCACACATGGTGTTAGTGCTCTGTTCTTAGTTTCAGTAAACCACCAGTGCTTGTTTAGTTAATCGGTCTCTCTGCCTGTATTATTTCAAGCACTAACTAATGTGTTAATATCACGGGTGCAGCTAGCATTCTCAGGACAAAGCGAACCTGATAACCCAAAACATAAAAGCCTCCAACTGATCTCTGGAGAATTACACTGTGTAAAAATCTTTACAGCTATCCATGCTTCTTCCTAGATTTTGTCGGCTTAGAGTTTATATTTTGCTACTTTAAATGTGCACTGGAGCTGCCAGGTCTGGTGTTGCTAATAAATAATCCATTTTGCCTTTAGCTCCTCGCTATGTGTAACACATTTCAGAAAAGAACAGGGAGCCTTAGGGGGTGTTCAGTCCTCAGGTCTATTATTTTCATGGGATGTGGGTGTCTCTGGCTAGGCCAGAATTTATCAGTTGGATTAGCCTCATGTGTAACTAGTGATTCTTAAATTTCCACACTCCTGCCGAGTAAGTTAAATAATTAAATAATTGGCGTCACCATTCTTGCTGTTATCAATGAGTTATTGTGGTATTCAGTGGGTTTTCTGCATTGAAACACAAGGGCCCATCACTTCATGCTGAGCAACTCTGCAAACTGCACATGCTCAGAACCTGCAGATATTGTTGGTAACTCCACAACTGTTCGGGTGAAACCTCAAGACACAGAGAAAGATTGCATTTGAGAAAGAACTAGGTTGTTATTTATAATGTTTTCATTTTGACGAGACAAGGATGTTGACCATAAACCTATAAATGTGATATACCACAGTTAGTTACATGCTTGTTCATCCTTTGTAGATTAAATACTAATAATTCAAAGTTGAAATGAGATCTGAATTTGTTTTGTTCTATTATTTGAAGAAGGGAGATCAAGTTTACGATGGAGTTATTAGCAATAGGAGAGCGAAGGAGAGATTGGAAATGAGGGAGAGATTAAAGAGAAAAAAACTTTATGAAAGAGATGGGACAGATGTTTGCCTACAGAAGTTGTGAAGGGTTTCCGAAGTGGAAATGATAGCTGTCACCTAGAGCAGACAACACACCTTCCTGTTAAAACGATTCATTCATTAAAGATCGTGCCTCTCTGCAAATTCCACATTTAAATTATGTCAGTGGAAAGGACATTATCTCAACCGCAAAAGGACAATTAGACGGTCAGCTCCCTGATAATCAGTCATCAGCCATCAGTTAAAGTTGGCAGATTTTACTGCACTGCTCCTCTTTTGAAAAAGACTAATACAATGGCAGTGCGAGCAACAGAGGACCAAATACACCCTACAAGCGGAAGGCAGCAGTATCCCAGCAACAGGGAAATCAAGGCTAAAAGAAACAGCAGGAAAGGCAGAGATTCAATAGAAAACTCCAGATACATTCTCCGCGCAGGGTCAACCATCATAACAAAATATTTAGATGTAAACATCATAAAGTGCCTTAGGCTCCAGTCTAAGACCACGATTTTAGATTGGTGCAAGGAAGCAGTTCCTCGTGTGTTTTGGTGATAGTCTGAAATTCCCCAGGTGATCATGTAGAATTTCACTGAATTTCCATTTTCACACTTGTGGCCCTGGCCTTTGAGAAGTTGGCATGTGCCTGAGACTGAACTCAGCAACATGGAATAGGTTCTTGGCTGTCATAAATAAGGGAACTCAGGACAATATATAGTGCTTCAAACTTATTTGCAAATGGAGGAATATTATTGAAGAGCTAAAAAAGTGAGAGAATAGATGCAGCAAATAAGTGGTTTAGGTACTCAGGGTTTTGCAGAAAGCAAATTGGCTGAGTTGAGTTATTCGGGGTCACCAATGGTGTTTACCACAGAGTAAGTAACAAAGGTGAATTGGTAGTGGAAATAAAAAGTCTGAAAGGACTTCATTAGCAAGAACACTGCATAAGGCAACTGCACATTCAGCAAGCAAACCCTCAGGGAACTTTCAAATGGCACACAATTCTGCAGAGAGGGTAAAGTAATCAAAGACTGCACAGAGATGAATAACCAATATGAGAAGCTGAAGGCAAGTGGGGGAAATGAGTTATTGCGATATTGGAGAAACAGATGATACAGGAGATAGAGAGAGATACTGGAGTAATTAGTGGCTCAGTTACGAGATACGTGGATGGATATTTTACCAGGGACACCAACATGAGGGACTAAATTACTTCAACAGAAAATACAGCACAAAAAGAGGCCACTCAACACATCATGTTAGCAATGCAACTGCATCAATCACTTAAAACACTGTCAGGTCCTTTTCTTGTCTGTCATACAACTCACTGTTCCAGTTTCACCCCAGAATGTAAAGATAACATCCGAGCTTATTTTCTCTAATGTGACCATCCTCTTAAACCCCACTCCCCATCTCCTCCACTCTCAGCTCCAACAATAATTGCGAGGAGTTCATGAATTTCTTTGTACTAAGATTGAGATGGTGGCATAATGTCACTGGATTAGTAATCCAGTAGACCCAGGCTAATGTTGTCGAAAACATGGGTTCAAATCCTACCATGGCAGGTGGTGGAATTTAAATCTAAATAATAAATCTGGAATTGAAAGCTTGTCTCAATAATGGTGGCTGATTGTTATAAAAACCCATATGATTCACTAATGTCCCTGTAGGGAAGGAAATCTGCTGTCCTTACCTGGTCTGGCCTAGATGTGGCTCCTGACTCCACAGCAATGTGGTTGACTCTTAACTGCCCTCTGAGATGCTCAAGCAAGCCACTCAGTTCAAGGGCAATTAGGGATGGGCAACAAATGCTGGCCTTGGTTGCGACACCCACATCGCATGAAATAATAAGAAAGCATCTGATCAGCTGTCACTGACCTCTCATCCCCTAATCCACCTGCACAATAAAAGCATGTGACTTTCATAACTATTAAAACATAAACTGCACCCACTGTGGAATCTTTTGAACTGACTGTTGTAGGGCGTTGGACATGGTTCAGTAGGTCTTAATGAAGTCCTCAGTCTTAAATAGGTAAACTGTATGTACTTATTAACCACAAGAACTACGTACATGTAAAGGGTACCAGCTAGGAGCTGCACATAAGGCTATGTCCATCACTAGGCTGTGTTCTCTTACATCATTGTGTGGGCGGTACTGTACTCAGTCCCACATTAACCCTATATGTGCCAGACCCTTGTGCTGCACCTCACCCCAAGTCTTCATCCAATGCATTTCAAGTTATTCTACTTTACTCCTGTATTACATTATTATTACGACCCCATCTCCCCCCTTCAAGTCTCTGTGTTCATAGATTCAGGCATTCTGGAGGCCTTATAGCCCTTCCATATCTCATTCACACTACTGTCAGAGGAGTGGTAGACTCTGTTGATGCAGATAAACTCTGTTGATTTGGAGGTAGTTCTGGCATCTGGGTATCTTTTTATTCTCCTTTTCCCATTCCTTGGTATCGAACTGCTCTTTGTTGATTCAGCAGCTGTTGTGATAGGTAGTTGTTAATTTATCCCATTTTTTTCTGGGGCGGATGGACACTGTGCTAGACTGACCCCTGGGTGTGCATCATGTGTCTTACATCACTCTGTGAGCAGTCCTGTGCTCAGTTGCATGTTCACTCTATATGTGCCAGACCCTGAAACAACACTGACTTTTCTTTTTAAAATGGACACTAAATGGGCTACACAAGATGACTGCCAAGAGTCACCTGACTCAATTCGTGGCCACAGAATCACCTGCAATGGCTTCCCCTCCTGCTCCAGCACTGCTTTCTCTGGTGTCCCCCAAGTATCTGTCCTTGGCCCCTCCTATTTCTCACCTACCTGCAGTCGCTTGGTGACAGCTTTCAAAGGCACAGTGTTAGTTTCCACACTGACAACACCCAGCTCTACCACACCACCATCTCTCTCATCTCCTCCACTGTTGCTTACTTATCAGACTGCTTATCCAACACCCAGCACTGGATGAGCAGAAATTTTCTCCAAATAAATATTGCAAAGCTATTATATAAAAACAAAAAACTGCGGATGCTGGAAATCCAAAACAAAAACAGAATTACCTGGAAAAACTCAGCAGGTCTGGCAGCATCGGCGGAGAAGAAAAGAGTTGACGTTTCGAGTCCTCATGACCTTTCGAAGGGTCATGAGGACTCGAAACGTCAACTCTTTTCTTCTCCGCCGATGCTGCCAGACCTGCTGAGTTTTTCCAGGTAATTCTGTTTTTGTTTTGCAAAGCTATTGTTTTCTTCCCCCCTCTCCAAGCTCCGTTCCCAAACTATTGACTCAATCCCTCTCTCTGGCTGAGATTAAGCTAGTTGGTCCGCAACCTTGGTTTCACATTTAATCCTGAGCAGAGCTTCTATCCAAATACTTGTCCCATCAGCAAAATCACCTATTTCCGTTTCTGTTACATCGTCTGACTCTGCCCTGTGTCTGCTGTTGAAACTCTCATTCATTGCCTTCATTACCTCTATTCTTGACCATCCTAATACATTCTGGCTACTCTCAATCATTCAACCCTCCGTAAAATTTTGGTCATTCAAAACTCTGCTGCCCATGTCCAAACTTGCACCAAGTCCCGCTCACCTATCACAGACTTACATCGGCTTCTGGCCAAGCAAGGTCTGGATATTAAAATTCTCATAAAGAATAAGCAAAAAAATACTGCGGCTGATGGAAATCTGAAATAAAAACAGAAAATGCTAGAAAAACTCAGCAGGTCTGATAGCATCTGTGGAGAGAGAAACAGAGTTAACATTTTGAGTCCGTATGACTCTTTCTCAGAGCTAAGTAGGATTAAAAATGAGATGGAATTTATACTGTTTAAGGGGGGGTGGAGCAGGTAAAGCAGGATAGAAGATCAGCGATAGGTGGGTGCTAAGGAGAGATTGACAAAGATGTCATGGAAACAAGACAAAGGGAGTGTTAATAATAGTGGTGAAGACTAAAGAAGGAGCTGATAGTGGCATAAAGATAAGGAAGCAAAATATGTTAATAGCAGAACAAGAGTCAGCTTTCTGTGAAGGAACAACATAGAACAAGTTACAGATGACCCTGTTGAGGGTGGGGGGAGGGGGCGATGGTTGTGGAAAAAGGATAAAAAAGGGATAAAAAAGGGATTATAAAAATGTATTAAGAAAGGATTAAAAAGGGGAAAAAATGAATAAAAATAGCGATAAATATACGGATTCTTTCACCTGCCTCCAGTATTCGCCCTTCATCTGGACCATTCCCTTTGGCTTCTTACCTGCTCTTGATCTTTTCATTGAGAATTGTTAGTGTGACATCGGCCATCTTAATTTCTCTGCTCCTGTCACACACTCTAACCTGTCTCCTTCTGAATTTGCTGCATTCCGTTCTCTCAGGTCCAACCCTGACTTTATAAACATGCCGACAAGGGTGGTGCTGTTGTTGTCTGGTGTACTAACCTCTACCTTGCAGAGGCTAAGCACCAACTCTCAGGCACTTCTTCCTACCTCCCCCTGGACCATGACCACACCATCAAACATCAAACCATTGTTTCCAGGACTGTCACTGACCTCATCTCCTCTGGAGATCTTCCCTCTACAGTTTCCAGCCTCATAGTCTCCCAACCTCGGACAGCCTGCTTCTACCTCCTTCCCAAAATCCAGAAACAGGACTGTCCTTTAGACCTATCAGGTCAGCCTGTTCCTGCCCCACAAAACTCATTTCTTCCTATCTTGTCTCCATTCTCTCTCCTCTTGTCGCACCTACATCTGCATTCGCTCTGATGCCCGACGTCATATCAACAATTTCCAGTTCCCTAACCACCTACTCTTCACCCTGGACGTCCAATCCCTCTACACCTCCATCCCCCACCAGGAGGCTTGAAGAATCTCTGCTTCTTCCTTGAACAGAGGCCCAAACAATCTCCAACCACCACCACTCTCCCCCGTCTGGCTGAACTTGTTCTCTCACTGAACGATTTCTCCTTAAACTTGTCTCACTTCCTCCAAATAAAAGGTGTGGCTATGGGTATCTGCATGGGTCCCAGTTATACCTGACTCTTTATGGGGCATGTGGAACATTCCTTGTTCCAGTAATACTCAGGACCCTCTCACCACTCTTTCTTTGGTACATCGATGAATGCTTTGGTGCCGCCTCATGCTCTCGTCTGGACCTGGAAAAATGTATCAAATTTTGCTTCCAATTTCCACTCTTCCATCACTTTCACATGGTCCATCTCCAACACCCTAATCCCCTTCCCTTCCCTTCCTTGACCCCTCTGTCTCCATTTCTGGTGATAGACTGTCCACCAATATTCATTACAAGTCCAATGACTCCCACAGCTACCTCAACTACAACTCCTCACACCCTGTTTCCTATAAGGGCTCATAGAAACATAGAAACTAGGAGCAGAAGTAGGCCATTCAGCCCTTCGAGCCTGCTCCACCATTCATAATGATCATGGCTGATCTTCCAACTCAATAGCCTGTTCCCACTTTCTCCCCATATCCTTTGATCCCTTTCACTCCAACAGCTAGATCTAACTCCTTCTTGAAAATATACGATGTTTTGGTCTCAACTACTTTCTGTGGTAACGAATTCCACAGGCTCACCACTCTCTGGGTGAAGAAATTTCTCCTCATTTCTGTCTTAAATGGTCTACCCCATATCCTCAGCCTGTGACTCCCCCACCATCGGGAACATTCTTCCTGCATCTATCCTGTCTAGTCCTGTTACAATTTTATAGGTTTTTGTGAGATCCCCCCTCATTCTTCTTAACTCCAGCGAATATAATCCTAACCGACTCAATCCCTCTTCATATGCCAGTCCCGCCATCCCAGGAATCAGTTGGGTAAACCTTCACTGCGCTCCCTCTATAGCAAGAACATGCTTCTGCAGTTAAAGAGACCAAAACTGCACACAATATTCCAGGTGTGGTCTCACCAAGGCCCAGTATAACTGCAGCAAGACATCCCTGCTCCTGTACTCGAATCCTTTCGCTATGAAGGCCAACAAACCATTTGCCTTCTTTACCACCTGCATGCTTACCTTCAGCGACTGGTATACGAGGACACCCAGGTCTCAATGCACATTCCCCTCTCTCAATTTATAGCCATTCAAATAATAACCTGCCTTCCTGTTTTTGCTACCAAAGTGGATAACCTCACATTTATCCACATTATACTGCATCTGCCAAGCATTTGCTCCCTTACTCAGCTTGTCCAATTCACATTGAAGCATCACTGCATCCTCCTCACAGCTCACCCTCCTCCCCAGCTGCAAATTTGGAGATATCCCATTCTCTCAGTTCCTTTGCCTCCATCGCATCTGTTCTGATGATGCCACTTTCCAAAACAGTTCCTCTGACACGTCTTTCTTCTTTCTTAACCGAGGTTTCCCACCCACGGTGGTTGACAGGGCCCTCAACCGTGTCCGGCCCATCAGCCATGCATCATCCCTCATGCCTTCCTCTCCCTCCCAGAAACATGATAGGGTCCCCCTTGTCCTCACTTTTCACCCCGCCAGCCTCCGCATTCAAAGGATCATCCTCCGCCATTTCCACCAAATCCAGGATGATGCCACCACCAAACACATCTTCCCTTCAGCCCCCATCAGCATTCCATAGGGACCGTTCCCTCCAGGAGAATCTGGTCCACTCCTCCATCATTCACAATACCTCATCCCCTTCCCATGGCACCTTCCCATGCAATCACAGAATGTGTAATACCTGCCCCTTTACCTCCTCCCTCCTCACCATCCAAGGGCCCAAACACTCCTTTCAGGTGAAGCAGCGCTTTACTTGCACCTCTTTCAATTTGGCCTACTGTATTCGTTGCTCCCAATGCAGTCTCCTATACATTGGAGAGACCAAACGCAGACTGGGTGACCACTTTGTGGAACACCTTTGGTCTGTCCGCAAGCATGACCCAGACCTCCCTGCCGCTTGTCATTTCAACACTCCATCCCGTTCTCATGCCCACATGTCCGTCCTTGGCCTGCTGCATTGTTCCAGTGAAGCTCAACGCAAACTGGAGGAACAGCACCTCATCTTCCAACTAGGCACTTTACAGCCTTCCAGACTGAATATTGAGTTCAACATCTTCAGACCATGAACTCTCTCCTCCATCCTCATCCCCTTTTTATCTCCTTTTTTCAATATACATTTTAATTTTTTAATTTTAATGTTTTAATTTTTATTTTTTATCCACTTATTTTTATTTTTCATTTTTATTCATCATTTTATTCTATTTTCAATCTTTATTCCCACCACTATTCCCTCCCCCCATTTTGCCCCCACAAGGGCCATCTGTCACTTGTTCATGTTGTTTTTTCCAGAATGCTCACCCTTTACCCCGGTCCTGCTATTATCACATTCTGCTTTCTGACCTTAGTGCCACCATCAGCACCTCCTTTAGCCAGCACCACTATCATTAACACTTCTTTGCCCTTTTGCCATGACATCTCTGGCAATCTTTCCTTTGCCTCCACCTATCACTGGCCTTCTATCCAGCTTCACCTGCTCCACCCCTGTCAATCAGTATAAATTTCATCACATTTTTACTTTTCTTTAATTCTGAAAATAAATCATATGATTTGAAACATTAACTCTGTATTTTTTCTCTCTCCACAGATGCTATCAGACCTGCTGAGATTTTCCCAGCATTTTTTGTTTTGGTTTCAAATTTCCAGCATCAGCAGTATTTTGCTTTTATTAAAAAATGAAGCTCTCTTTTAGATTTATGATGGTTTGTTTTTTGATAGAGAGGGGGATATCATGAAGCCATTAATCTATATAATATTATTGGAAAATATTTTTCTTTTAAAATAGAGGTTTAGTCTGTGGGTGTGTCTTAATTGGATTAAAGCCAGCTGGTCTGGGTGCTTTGACATGTACTAGTTTTGAGATGTAAGAGAGGTAGGATGCATTTGCATTTTTTGAATACAGCATTCACGAAGGCGAATGAAATCTGGCACCTAGCTAGCAGAGACCAAGCAATATGTTTATATTACTAATAAAATTGGTACTATGAAAGGGGGTTTTATTGTTAGAAGAGGCTGGTGATACAATGGAAATTTACATTTAATGAGCTGTGCTAGGTATAAGGATAGCAGTTGTGTATGTGCAGGGCAGATGCAATGTAAGATCAAAACAGCTGTAAGCCTACAACTGTCTCTACAGGAACCAAAGTGAAAGGAACCTCATTTTGAATTTGTAAGTTGAAAATGCTTTGTCTGGTGCCTGCTGAAAGTCTATGGGTTGCTGTTGCCTTAGTGGAGATTAATTTGGGAATTCATTAAAAGTTATGATAGTAGTAATTTGTAGACATGTATATGCATTTAACTTGTGTAAGTTAATAAAATGTTTCATTTAGTTTAATATAAAACCTTTCGAGAAATTTTGGTCTGATTCTTGAATTCAGATATGCATTTCAAACATACCACTTAAAAACAAAATAAAAGTAAAATACTGCAGATGCTGGAAATCTGAAACAAAAACAAAAATTGCTTGAAAAACTCAGCAGGTATGATAGCATCTGTGGAGAGAAAGAGTTAACGTTTCGAGTGCAGGTGACTCTTCTTCAGAAGTCAGGGGTTTTTCCAGCAATTTTTGTTTTTGTTTCATACCACTTAAAATATAGGTCATGACAGTTGTTTAAAGTTTCCCTCCAGGGATTCTAAATAATAGCTTTACCAAAAAGCTGTTTCATAACAGTGCTCACAACCTGTGTGGATGAAAGTGAAGTCTGCAAGGTGGATGAGCTGGCTGGCCATGGAACTATGGTATATGAAGCCATTCAAGTGGGGGGAGCAAAAAGGAATGTAGTAGTAATAGGGGACAGTATAGTGAGTTGGATTGATAATGTTCTCTGCAGCAAACAGCGAGAGTCCAGATGGCTGTGCTGCCTGCACGGTGCCAAGTTTGGGACATCTGCTCAGGACTGGAGAGGAACTTGCAGCGGGAGTGGGGAGGATCCAGTTGTTGTGGTCCATGTAGATACCAATGACTTAGATAGAACTAGGAAAGAAGTTCTGCAAAGTCAGTATGAGGAGTAAGGTACCAAATTAAGAAGCCGAACCTCAAAGGTAATAATCTCTGGATTATTACCCGAGCCACATGCAAATTAGCATAGGGCAAATAAGATTAGAGAGACAAATGCATGGCTCAAAGACTGGTGTGGGACAAGCGGGTTCCAGATTGTGGTGCACTGGCATCAGTATTGGGGAAAGTGGGGGCTGTACTGTTGAGACGTTGACCATCCGTGCTGGGATGAGTATCCTCGCAAATCGCATAACTAGAGAAGTAGAGAGGGCTTTAAACTAAACAAGGGATGAGGGATCAAATTTGGGTAAAGGTAATAATTCAAGATGTAGAGTCAAGGCAGGAGGGCAAAATAGTAATATGAGAAATGTGGATCTGAAAATGGCAGGGAGGGACAGAGAGATAAAAACCTAAGAATACATCAACAGTCAAGACTAGATGTTACAAAGGTTACAAAACTGAAGGCTCTCTACCTGAAAGCATGTAGCATTCATAACAAAGTAAATGAATTGATGGCCCACATTGAAATAAATTAATATGATCTGATAGCAATTATGGAGATGTGGCTGCAGGATGACAAAGATTGGGTCCTTAATATTGAGGGGTACATGACATTCAAGAAGAATAGGAAGGTAGCTGGATAAGGTAGTCAGGAAGGCATATGGCATGCTTGACTTCATCGGCAGGGGTATTGAGTATAAAAGCTGGGAAGTCATGCTGCAGCTGTATAGAACCTTGGTTAGGCCACACTTGGAATATTGCATGCAATTCTGGTTGCCACATTACCAGAAGGATATGGAGGCGTTGGAGAGGGTGCAGAGGAGGTTTATCAGGATGCTGCCTGGCCTGAAGGTTATTAGCTATGAGGAGAGGTTGGAGAAAGTCGGATTGTTCTCACTAGAGCAACGGAAATTGAGGGGTGACTTGATAGAAGTTTACAAAATTATGAGTGGCATGGACAGAGTAGATAGTCAGAAGCTTTTTTCCAGGGTGGAAGAGTCAATTACCAGGGGACATAGACTTAAAGTGGGAGGAGAAAACTTTAGAGGAAATGTGCGGGGCAAGTTTTTTATGCAGAGGGTAGTGAATGTCTGGAATTCGCTGCCAGAAGAGGTGGTGGAAGCAGGTACGATAGTGGTGTTTAAGAGGCAGCTTGACAAATACATGAATAGGATGGGAATAGAGGGATAAGGACCCCGGAAGTGCAAAATATTTTAGTTTGACAGACAATATGTTCGGTGCAGGCTTAGAGGGCCAAAGGGCCTGTTCCTATTACTTTGTTCTTTCTTTGCTCTTTGTTTTTTGTAGGTAAAGGTGGAGGGGTAGCTCTGTTAATCAAAGAGGGCAGTGGTGCAATAGTTAGAGATGACCTTGGTTCAGGAGATCAGGATGTAGAATCGGTTTGGGTGGAGATGAGGAATTTTAAGGGAAAAAGTCATTAGTGGGAGTGGTCTACAGGCCCTCTAGCAGAAGGACAAAGTATTCAAGAGAAAATATTGTCTTCTTGTGATCAAGAGAATAATCATGGGTGATTTTAATCTACACATAAACCAGAAAAATCAGATTGGCAGTAGTAGCCTGGATGAAGATTTCTTAGAATGCTTTCAAGATAGTTTCTTAGAGCAGCATGTTCTGGAACCAACCAGAGAGCAGGTTATATTAGACTTGGTATTATGTAATGTGACAGGATTAATTAATGATCTCAGAGTAAAGGCACCCCTAGGTAGCAACGACCACAGTATGATTGAATTTTATATCCAGTTTGAAAGGGAGAAGAGCGGGTCTAAGACTAGTATCTTAAACTTAAATAAGGGCAACAATATGGGGGTGAAAAGAGAGCTAGTTGAAGTGAACTGGGAAACTAGGCTAGAGAATAGATCAAAGCAGTGGCAGACATTTAAGGAGATATTTCAGAGTATTCAGAAGAAGTACATTCCTACTATAAAGAAAAATTCTCAGGGGAGGACCCACTATCCATGGTTAACTAAGGATGTTAAGGAAAGTATCAAATTTAAGGAAAAAGCATACAACTCCTCAAAGCTAAGTGGCAGGACAGATGATTGGACAGAATATAAAGAACGGCAGAGAATGACTAAAAAGTTAACCAGGGGAAAGAAATTAGGGTATGAGAGGAAGCTAGCTAGAAATATAAAAATGGATAGGAAGAGTTTCTACAGGTATTTAAAAAGGAAAAGAGTAGGTAAAGTGAGTGTTGGTCCTCTAGAAAATGACAGTGGGGAGTTAATAGTAGATAATAAGGAAATGGCGGAAAAAATGAACAAATATTTTGCTACTGTGTTCACTATAGGGGATACAAAAAGCATTCCAGTAATAGCTACAAATCAGGAGGTGAACGGGAGAAAGGAACTTGGTGAAATTAAATCACTAGGGAAACGGTACTGAGCAAATTGATGGAGCTGCAGGCTGGCAAGTCTCTGTGTCCCGATGGACTACATCCTAGGGTCTTAAAAGAAGTGGCTAATGAGATAGTTGATGCTCTGGTGTTAATTTTCCAAAATTCACGAGACTCTGGAAAGGTTCCATCAGACTGGAAAGTAGCAAATATAACCCCTCTATTCAAGAAGGGAGGGAAGCAGAAAACAGGAAACTATAGGCCAGTTAGCTTGATGTCTGTTATGGGAAAGTTATCAGAATTGAGGTTAAGGAGGTTATAGCTGGGCACTTAGAAGAGCTCAAGGTAATAGGGAAGAGTCAGCATGGTTTTGTGAAAGGAAAATCACGTTTAACCAATTTTTTTGGAGTATTTTGAAGGAGTAACATGCACAGTGGATAAAGGGGAGCCTGCAGACATTCTATACTTGGATTTCCAAAAGGCATTTGATAAGGTGCCTCATCAAAGATTAATACAGAAAATAAAAGCGCATGGTGTAGGGGGAAACATATTAGCGTGGATAGAAGATTGGCTGGCTGGCAAAAAAGCAGAGAGTATGCATAAATGGGTCTTTTTCTGACTGGCAGGATGTGACAAATGGAGTCCCACAGGGGTCTGTATTGGGGTCTCAAATTTTTATGATTTACATCAATGACATTGACGAGGGGAGTGAAGACACGGCATCTAAATTTGCAGATGACACAAAGATAGGTAGGAAAGTATGTTGTGAAGAGGACATGAGGAGGTTGCAGATGGATATGGATAGGTTGAGTGAGTGGGCATAGGTCTGGCAAATGGAGTTTAATGTGGGAAAATGTGAAGTTGTTCATTTTGGCAGGAAGAACAAAAAAGCAAAGCATTACTTAACTAGAGAATGGCTGCATAATTCTGAGGTGCAGAGGGATCTAGTACATGAGTCACAAAAAGTTAGTATGCAGGTACAGCAAGTAATTAAGAAGGCTAATGGAATGCTCTCCTTTATTACGAGAGGGATTGAACATAAAAGTAAGGATGTTATGCTTCAATTATACAAGGCATTGGTGAGACAGCACCTCGAATACTGTGTTCAGTGTTGGTCTCCATATTTAAGGAAGGATGTAAATACATTGGAGGCGGTTCAGAGGAGGTTTACTAAATTGATACCAGGAATGAGTGGGTTGTCTTATGAGGAAAGGTTGGACAGGCTGGGCTTGTTTCTATTGGAGTTTGGAAGAATGAGGGGTGATTTGATTGGAGTATATAAGATCCTGAGCGGCCTTGACAAGGTGGATTTGGATAGGATGTTTCCTCTTGTGGGTGAGTCCAGAACTAAGGGGCACTGTTTTAAAATTAGGGGTTGCCCTTTTAGGACAGAGATGAGGAGAATTTTTTTCTCTCAGAGGGTTGTACAACTTTGGAACTCTCTGCCTCAGAAGGTGGTGGAGACGGGGTCATTGAATATTTTTAAGGCAGAAGTAGATAGATTCTTGTTAGGCAAGGGAATCAAAGGTTATTGGGGTTAGATGGGAATGTGAAAATCGAAACACAAGATCAGCCATGATCTTATTGAATGGTGGAGCAGGCTCGAGGGGCCGAATAGTCTACACCTGTTTCTATTCCTTCTGTTCTTATGTTCTTATGAACAAGCCCAGTGGAGCTCACTCAAGACCCAGGAGCTGAGGCTCACAGAGCCATTGAGTGGAGTTGTTTGGCATGACCAAATGTGTACAGAAGATGCTTCTCATACTTCCAGATGAGCAAGTGACGGTGATATAGATGCCTTTGTATGTCAAGGGATGTGAAGTTTCACATCTGCCACATTCTCCAGGAGGAATCGATGCGCAGGGACTGGGGGGCCCCCACAGCCAGTGGCTCTAAAAGTGACAGCCACTCTGAACTTCTTTACAAGTGACTCATTCCAGGGCTCCGTTGGGGATCTCTGCAGCATTTCTCAAGCATCTGCTCACAAATGCATCGAGGGGTTATGGACACCCTATTTAGCAAGGCACACAATTATATCCAGTCCTATCTGGATGAAGCAAGCTAGGCTGCCAGTGCAGTGGGCTTTGCTGCTGTCTCTGGATTCCCACAGGTGCAGGGGGCCATCGACTGCACTCATGTGGCTTTAAGATCTCCCTGGCAGCAGCCACTGCAATTCATCAGCCAGAGCTCATCAACTCTCTCAATGTGTAGCAGGTCTGCAACAGGTCAGGCGGCACCAGTACTCTCCCCAGAGGGTCTCCCCCATCAGCATGTCCTGCTGCACTCTATACACAGCCTGGCAGTCCAAAGTGGGGATGACTTGGCAGAGTGAGTGATGGAGGAGCTGTACATCTCTTCCAATAAGAACGACATTGAGAGGGTTGAGATTGATGAGCACGGGGAAGAGGCCATAGAACTGGCCAGATGAGGCAGGTGTGCATGTGTGATCCATATAGCCTCCCAGTTCCAGGAGGATGATGATGAATAGCTCATACAGCATCTTTCAGCAGTGACCTGCAAGCTACGTCCATCTTCACAGCTTCATTATGATCCTCATCATCTCAATGAAGCACAGCAATCTCTGAATGAGTAGTTGCAGTCTTGCCTCACAATGTCCTCACCCTTGGAAGGTAAGGCAGCCTCAAGAGCATGTGGCCTTTCTTTTATGGGATATTAATTGCAACAGGGAGTTCTGTGAGCAGAGTTGAGATGGTGCAGCTTCTTTAAGTATCTCGCCAACATTCCAATGCCAATGGCAGCCTTCAAGAAGCGGCAGCAGCACTGCAATCCTCAGTGCACTTGTGGCAGAATGCCTGCAGTGTTGCAAGGCACCTCTAGGAGGACAATCATCACTCAGTGCTTCTCACCTTGATGTTTGAGATCTGATCTGAATCCGTAGTGTGGTGTCTGCACGGGTGATCTGTGGTAATCTGAGGTGTATTACACCTTTAAGAGACTGTGAGCAGATTGACCACGTGACTCTAATACCCAATAACTGTGCAGCACAGACAACCAAGTTAATGTTAGTCTAGAGTAGGGTCTAGTCAGAGAAGCACACACCAAGTTAGTGCTCTGTTGTTTGTGTAAATAATTAGCATGTGCTTCATTTCATATTGGCCTCAGCGTCTGCAGTATATTGTAATCGACTCACCCGTTGACAGATAAATGTGCAACCAGTTCACGAGCAAAGTGACCCCGTAGCAAACATAACAATCAGTCATGCAAGGACGTGTGATAAGGTCTCATCATCATACTGAGTGCCCAGCATGAGATTGATCTTCAGGAAGCAGTAATCTGCAACTCTCAGTAATGAATGCAAAGCTGCATTTCAGCTCAGTGCACCGAAAAAGCTTCAGCTGCAGCAACATGCTCTGCTCTCTGTCAAGCATCCTGACCATGGCTCTGTTTGGAGTTTCCCAAATTCCTATACAGCCTAGCCTTGGTATCTGTGGGACTGAACATGCTGAAGCTCCATCTAGGCATTACATTTTCCAGTCTTTGAGAATAAAGAGAACACGTCAGGTGTATTGGACCTTCACTTTGATCCCATTTGAGGCCTCCACATTTTTATTCCACATACTTCCATGGAAACCAGGCACACCAATGCCATTGTAAGGAGCACATAACCATTGTGACTAACTATCTGAGAAATGGCACAGGGTTAAGAGACATTAGCCAGACCTCTTGGCCCAGCATCAAACTTCAGAATCTGGAACCTTTGCGTACACCTCTGATCTCAGATGGTTTTAACTATCGAGCAGGAATCGCAAGGACTAAGTTTGAGGTGATGCTTAGATGTACAGGCTAATTTGAGAAAACACTGCAGACCACCAGGAGCACATGAGAGCCTTAAGTTTTGGTGCATATGCAAAGAACACTGAGGGCTGATGTACAGTACATAGAGGTCAGTGAAAGATGCACTGGCTGAGATAGACTGCAATGCAGATCGACATTCAATCCTCTAATATCCACATTGAGTACTCATCAATGCAGAAGCATCAAGAGACTAAAGCAACCTGCAGCATCTAAACTCAGAAAGCAACCTCTAAAGTAGGCCTCAGAGATGCATTTACCAACTACCAAGTTCTTAGAGCCAGAAGCTTCATTCATATCAACTCTTATTTTAAATTCTTTTATGAGATGTGGGCTTCTCTAGTTGGGCTAGCATTCACTGCCCATCCCTAATTGCTCTTGAGAAGGTGGTGATGAGCTGCCTTCTTGAGCCGCTGCAGTCCATATGGTGTAGGTACCACAGTGCTCTTAGGGAGGGAGTTCCAGGATTTTGACCCAGCAACAGTGAAGGAACGGTGAAATATTTCCAAGTCAGGATGGTGAGTGACTTCTAGGCAGTGGTGTTCCCATCTATGTGCTGCCCTTGATAGTGGTCGTGGGTTTGGAAGGTGCTGTCCAAGGAGCCATGATGAATTCCTGCAGTGCATCCTGTAGATGGTACACACTGCTGCTACTGTGTGTCGGTGGTGGAGGGAGTGAATGTTTCTGGATGTGGTGCCAATCAAGCGGGCTGCTTTGTCCTGGGCGGTGTCAAGCTTCTTGAGTGTTGTTGGAGCTGCACTCATCCAGACAAGTGAGGAGTATTCCATCACACTCCTGTCTTGTGCCTTGTAGATGTTGGACAGGCTTTGGGGAGTCAGGAGGAGAGTTACTCATTGCAGGATTCCCAGCCTCTGACCTGGTCTTGTAGCCACAGTAGTTATATAGCTGGTCCAGTTCAGTTTCTGGTCAATGGTAACTCCCAGGCTGTTGACAGTGGGGGATTCAGCATTGGTAATGCATTGAATGTCAAGGTGCGGTGGTTAGATTCTCTCTTGTTGGAGATGGTCATTGCCTGGCACTTGTGTGGCACAAATTTTATTTGCTTGGATAATACCGAGATCTTGCTGCATTTAGAGATGGATTTCTTCAGTATCTGAGGAGTTGCGAATGGTGCTGAACATTATACAATCATCAGCGAATATCCACACTTCTGACCTAATGGAAGGAAGGTCATTAATGAAGCAGCTGAAGATGGTTGGGCCTAGGACACTACCCTGAGGAACTCCTGGAGCTGAGATGACTGACCTCCAACAACCATAACCATCTTCCTTTGTGTTAGGTATGACTCCAACCAGCAGAGCATTTTCTGTGCTTCCCATTGACTCTAGGGCTCCTTGATACCACACTCAGTCAAATGCTGCTTTGGAGTCAAGGGCAGTCTCTCTTACCTCGGGAATTCAACTCTTTTGTCCATGTTTGAACCAAGGCTGTAATGAGGTCAGGATACCGCACAGAGAACAGTCAGGCACTGTAATGAGATGTTGCGAAACACCATAGAGCAGAGGCAGACAATGCGACATTTGTGAGGTGTGGGCAGGGGCATCTGTGACACTTGACTGACCACAAAGCACGTCATCAGATTGAAAAGGCATACACTAGATGACAAGTTGAGTGAAACAAATTATATTTTCATGTGTGCAAATTACATACAGGTTGCGAACGTCTTTGTGCTCTTAGTATTTCTTAATTTTTCTTATACTACCGCTATGTCTTGGTGCATCTGCAGCAGAGGAGGAGGCAGGCTGCTGACTGCTATGCCCTGTTGTCTGTGAAGACCTTGGTGGGCCTCCTCTGGAGGACTGAAACCTGGAGGGCTCCGGCCTGCTTTGGGTCTCCAGCTGTGGGGCAGTTGCATAACTCCTTGGCCTGTGGAACTGGAGATGATGGGGTCACAGGAAGAGGGGGCTGCAAGAAGCTGGACACTCGTGGAGTGACTGGGTGGATGGCTCTGAGGTGTCCAGCTGATGATCCTGCTCCCGACGGGTGCTGGTGGAGGGTGCGGGTGAACGCTGTGACAGCTGTACGTCTAGTGAGTCCTCAGGATCCACACCCGAGGTGGTATGGGAACTGGGGCTGATGGGCTGGCTGCCAGCAGCACTCTTCCATTTCCTCATGGTGCCTGTCAAAGAGAGAAGAGTAAGTCAGTGATTGGCTGCATTGTCAACAACACCACAAAGCACTCACAGTTTCAGCTGGTGTCGGATGAGCTGGTGATGGGTCCTCACTGGCTTGGGAGACCCTGATCTCAACCTTGGCACAGGCACGGTCCTGGTCTTTGCCAGCCAGCTCTGCTGCACGCTCTTCATAGGTGGTGAGGGGCCTGAGCTCAGGCATCACCCCGAGCAGTCAGGGGTCTCTCCCTGTTATGGTGGGCAACCTTGTCCTACATAGAAACAGGCAGACAGACTGTGAGCAGCACGGATGCCAAAGCAGGTGATAGGGATGCTGTCTTCTGTGTGTGTGCTGAGTGGACGTGTTTGAGGGCTGAGGACACAAGATGTGAGAAGAGGGGAAGATGAATCAGTGGTGATGTCTCTTGTGCTGGTCATGTGTGAGAGCCCTGTGGACTGTAGCACTGTGATTCCCTGATGGGCTTGTGAGAGTGTGAGTTCAGAGTGAGGAGAAGGTGCATGTACCCTGGTGGAGCGGAAGAGCTCATTCATCCTCCTCTTTCTCTGAGGACCGCCGACCCTCGCCACCTTGGCCATCTGCCCCCAAGCCAGCGGTGTGTGATCGGTGGACCTGCACTCCCTCAGCACTGACCCTCTGACAGTGCGGCACTCCCTCAATACTGACCCTCTGACAGTGCGGCACTCCCTCAGCACTGACCCTCTGACAGTGCGGCACTCCCTCAATACTGTCCCTCTGACAGTGCGGCACTCCCTCAGCACTGGCCCTCTGACAGTGAGGCACTCCCTCAATACTGACCCTCTGACAGTGCGGCACTCCCTCAATACTGACCCTCTGACAGTGCGGCACTCCCTCAGCACTGACCCTCTGACAGTTTGGCACTCCCTCAATACTGACCCTCTGACAGTGCGGCAGTCCCTCAATACTGACCCTCTGACAGTGCGGCACTCCCTCAGCACTGACCCTCTGACAGTGTGGCACTCCCTCAATACTGACCCTCTGACAGTGCGGCACTCCCTCAATACTGACCCTCTGACAGTGCGGCACTCCCTCAGCACTGACCCTCTGACAGTGCGGCACTCCCTCAATACTGACCCTCTGACAGTGTGGCACTCCCTCAATACTGACCCTCTGACAGTGCGGCACTCCCTCAGCACTGACCCTCTGACAGTGCGGCACTTCCTCAGCACTGACCCTTTGATAGTGCAGCACTCCCTCAGTACTGATTCTCTGACAGTGCGGCACTCCTTCAATATTGACGTTGTGACAGTGCAGTGCTCCTTCAGTACTGAACATCTGACAGTGAAGTGCTCTTTCAGTACTGACCCTGACAATGTGGCACTCCCCCAGTACAGATCCTCTGACAGTGCGCTACTCCCTCATTATTGACCCCCTGATAGTGCGGCATGCCCTCAGTACTGACCCTCAGAAAATGCAGCACTCCCTCAGTACTGACCTTCTGACAGTGCAGCGCTCCTTCAGTACTGACGCTCTAACAGTGCGGCACTCCCTTAGTACTGACCCGCTGAAAGTGTGGCACTCCATCAGTAGTGAGCCTCTCACAGTGTGGCACTCCCTCAGTACTGACTCTCCGACAGTACAGCACTCCCTAATAAGTGACCATCGACATGGCAGCACTCCCTAAATACTGGCCCTCCGACAACGCAGCACTCCCTCAGATACTGACCCTCTGACAGTGCGGCACACCCTGAGTACTAACCCTCTGACATTGCAGCAGTCCTTCAGCACTGACCCACTGACAGTGCAGCGCTCCCTCAGTACGGACCCTCGAACAGTGCAGCACTCCCTCAGTAATGAACCTCGGACAGTGTAGCATTCCCTCAGTGCTGACCCTCTGACAGTGCAGCGCTCCCTCAGTACTGACCCTCTACAATGCGGCACTCCCTCAGTACTGACCCTCCGACAGTGCAGCACTCCCTCAGTGCTGACCCTCTGACAGTGCAGCGCTCCCTCAGTACTGACGCTCTAACAGTGCGGCACTCCGTTAGTACTGATCAGCTGAAAGTGTGGCACTCCATCAGTAGTGAGCCTCTCACAGTGTGGCATTCCTCAGTACTGACTCTCCGACAGTGCAGCACTCCCTAATTAGTGACCATCGACATGGCAGCACTCCCTAAATACTGGCCCTCCGACAACGCAGCACTCCCTCAATACTGACCCTCTGACAGTGCGGCACTCCCTCAGCACTGACCCTCTGACAGTGCGACACTCCCTCAGCACTGACCCTCTGACAGTGTGGCACTCCCTCAGCACTGACCCTCTGACAGGGCGGCACTCCCTTAATACTGACCCTCTGACAGTGCGGCACTCCCTCAATACTGACCCTCTGACAGTGCGGCACTCCCTCAATACTGACCCTCTGACAGTGCGGCACTCCCTCAATACTGACCCTCTGACAGTGGGGCACTCCCTCAGCACTGACTCTCTGACAGTGTGGCACACCCTCAATACTGACCCTCTGACAGTGCAGCACACCCTCAATACTGACAGTGCAGCATTCCCTCAGTACTGGCTCTCCAACAGTGTGGCACTCCCTCGGCACTGACCCTTTGATAGTGCACACTCCCTCAGTACTGATTCTCTGACAGTGCAGCACTCCCTTGGCACTGAGCCTCTGACAGTGTGGCACTCCCTCAATATTGACACTCCGACAGTGCACTACTCCCTCAGTACTGACCCTCTGACAGTGCAGTGCTCCCTCAGTTCTGACCCTCTGACTGTATGGCACTCCTTCAGTACTGAACCTCTGACTGTGAAGTGCTCTCTCAGTACTGACCCTGACAATGCGGCCCTCCCTCAGTACAGATCCTCTGACAGTGCGCTACTCCCTCATTATTGACCCCCTGACAGTGCGGCATGCCCTCAGTACTGACCCTCAGAAAATGCAGCACTCCCTCAGTACTGACCTTCTGACAGTACAGCGCTCCTTCAGTACTGAAGCTCTAACAGTGCGGCACTCTGTTAATACTGACCCGCTGAAAGTGTGGCACTCCATCAGTAGTGAGCCTCTCACAGTGTGGCACTCCCTCAGTACTGACTCTCCGACAGTACAGCACTCCCTAATTAGTGAACATCGACATGGCAGCACTCCCTAAATACTGGCCCTCCGACAACGCAGCACTCCCTCAGATACTGATCCTCTGACAGTGCGGCACACTCTGAGTACTAACCCTCTGACATTGCAGCAGTCCTTCAGCACTGCCCTCTGACAGTGCAGCGCTCCCTCAGTACTGACCCTCGAACAGTGCAGCACTCCCTCAGTAATGAACCTCGGACAGTGTAGCATTCCCTCAGTGCTGACCCTCTGACAGTGCAGCGCTCACTCAGTACTGACCCTCTACAATGCGGCACTCCCTCAGTACTGACCCTCCGACAGTGTAGCACTCCCTCAGTGCTGACCCTCTGACAGTGCAGCGCTCCCTCAGTACTGACCCTCTGACAGTGCAGCATTCCCTCAGTACTAACCCTCGGACAGTGTAGCACTCCCTCTGTGCTGACCCTCTGACAGTGCAGCGGTCCCTCAGTAATGACCCTATGACAGTGCGGCACACCCTCAGTACTGACCTTCAGAAAGTGCTGCGCTTCCTCAGCACTGACCCTCTGACACTGTGGCACTCTATCAGTACTAATTCTCTGACAATGCGGCACTCTCTCAGTAGTAACACTCTGACAGTGTGGCACACCCTCAGGACTGACCGTCCGACAGTTTGGAACTCCCTCAGTACAGAACTTCCAACAGAGCGGAACTTCCACAATATTCACCCTCTGATAGTGCAGTATTCCCTCAGTACTGGCCCTCCAATAGTGTGGCACTCCCTTGGTACTGACCCTTTGATAGTGCACACTCCCTCAGTACTGACCCCCTGACAGTGCAGCACTCACTCAGTACTGACCCACTGACAGTGCAGCCCTCCCTCAGTACTGCCTCTCTGACAGTGGGGCACTCAATCAGTACTGACCCTCTGACACTGCAGCACACCCTTGGCACTGAGCCTCTGAGAGTGCGGTACTCCCCCAATATTGACGCTCCGACAGTGTGCTACTCCCTCAGTCCTGACTCCCTGACAATGCAGCACTCCCTCAGTACTGACCCTCTGACAGTGTGGCATTCCCTAAGTACTGACCCTCTGGCAGTGCAACACTCCCTCAGTACTGACCCTCTGACAGTGCCGGATACCTTCAGTACTGACCCTCTGACAGTGCGACACCCCCTTGGTACTGACCCTCTGACAGTGCAGCACTCCCTCAGTACTGACCCCCTGACAGTGCGGCACTCCCTCAGTATTCACCGTCTGTCACCACAGCACGCTCTCATGACTGACTCTCCGACAGCGCCCTACATGCTCAGTACTGACTGTCTGACAGTGCAGCACTCTCTCAGTAGTAGCCCTCTGACAATGGTGCATTCTCTCAACTCTGACCCTCCAAAAGTGTGGCACTCACTCATGACTGACCCTCTGACAGTGCACCACTCCCTTACTACTGACCCTCTGACAGTGCAGCACTCCCTCAGTACTGATTCTCTGACAGTATGGCACTCCCTCAGTACTGACCCTCTGACAGTGCAGCACTCCCTCAGTACTGACCCTCTGACAGTGCGGGACTCCTTCAGTACTGACCCTCTGACAGTGCAGCATGCCCTCTGTACTGACCCCCTGATAGTGCGGCACTCCCTCATTATTCACCCTCTGACAGTGCAGCACTCCCTCATGACTGACTCTCTGACAGTGCCCTACACCCTCAGTACTGACCATTTGACAGTGCAGCATTCCCTCTGTACTGAGCCTCCAACAACGTGGTGCTCCCTCAGTAGTGGCCCTCTGACAAAGTGGCACTCCCTCAGTACTGACCCTCTGACAGTGCAGCACTCCCTCAGTAGTGGCCCTCTGACAGTGCGGCACTCCCTCAGTACTGACCCTCTGACAGTGCAGCACTCCCTCAGTCGTGGCCCTCTGACAATACGGCACTCCCTCAACTCTGACACTCCAACAGTGCGGGACTCACTCCTGACTGACTCTCTGACAGTGCGGCACTCTCTCAGTACTGATTCTCCGACAATGTGGCACTCCATCAGTAGTAACCCTCTAACATTGCGGCATTTCCTCAGTGCTCACCTCTGACTGTGCGGCACTCTCTCCGATCTGACTCTCCTAAAGTGTGGCACTCCATCATGACTGACTCTCTGACAGTGCCCTACTCCCTCAGTACTGACCGTCTGACAGTGCGGCATTCCCTCTGTACTGAGCCTTTGAAAGTGCAGCACTCCCTCAGTACTGACTCTCTGACAGTACAACACACCCTCAGTACTGGCTCTCTGACAGTGCAGCACTCCCTTGGCAATGAGCCTCTGACAATGTGGCACTCTCTCAGTAGTAACACTCTGACAGTGGGGCACACTCTCAGGATTGACCCTCCAACAGTTTGGAACTCCCTCAGTACAGAACCTCCAACAGAGCAGAACTTCCTCAGTATTCACCCTCTGACAGTGCGGTATTCCCTCAGTACTGGCCCTCCAATAGTGTGGCACTCCCTCGGTACTGACCCTTTGATACTGCACACTCCCTCAGTACTGACTCTCTGACAGTGCAGTACTCCCTTAGCACTGAGCCTCTAACAGTGGCACTTCCTCTATATTGACGGTCCGACAGTGCGCTACTCCCTCAGTACTGACCCCCTGAGAGTGCAGCACTCCCTCAGTACTGACCCTCTGACAGTATTGCACTCCTTCAGTACTGACCCTCTGACAGTGCGGCACACCCTCAGTACTGACCTTCAGAAAGTGCTGCGCTTCCTCAGCACTGACCCTCTGACACTGTGGCACTCTATTAGTACTAATTCTCTGACAATGTGGCACTCTCTCAGTAGTAACACTCTGACAGTGCGGCACACCCTCAGGACTAAACCTCCAACAGTTTGGAACTCCCTCAGTACAGAACCTCCAACAGAGCGGAAGTTCCTCAATATTCATCCTCTGACAGTGCGGTATTCCCTCAGTACTGGCCCTCCAACAGAATGGCACTCCCTTGGTGCTGACCCTTTGATAGTGCACATTCCCTCAGTACTGACTCTCTGACAGTGCATTACTCCTTTGGCACTGAGTTCTGACAGTGTGGCACTCCCTCAGTATGACCCCCTGACAGTGCAGCACTCCCTCTGTACTGACCCTCTGACAGCGCAAAACGCCCTTAGTACTGACCCTCAGTGTGGCATTCCCTCTGTACTGACCCTTTGACATTGCGGCATTCCCTCAGTACTAAGCCTCCAACAGCGTGGTGCTCTCTCAGTGGTGGCCCTCTGACAATGCGGCACTCACTCAGTACTGACCCTTTGATAGTGCAGCACTCCCTCAGTACTGACTCTCTGACAGTACAACACACCCTCAGTACTGGCTCTCTGACAGTGCAGCACTCCCTTGGCAATGAGCCTCTGACAATGTGGCACTCTCTCAGTAGTAACACTCTGACAGTGGGGCACACTCTCAGGATTGACCCTCCGACAGTTTGGAACTCCCTCAGTACAGAACCTCCAACAGAGCAGAACTTCCTCAGTATTCACCCTCTGACAGTGCGGTATTCCCTCAGTACTGGCCCTCCAATAGTGTGGCACTCCCTCGGTACTGACCCTTTGATACTGCACACTCCCTCAGTACTGACTCTCTGACAGTGCAGTACTCCCTTAGCACTGAGCCTCTAACAGTGGCACTTCCTCTATATTGACGGTCCGACAGTGCGCTACTCCCTCAGTACTGACCCCCTGAGAGTGCAGCACTCCCTCAGTACTGACCCTCTGACAGTATTGCACTCCTTCAGTACTGACCCTCTGACAGTGCGGCACACCCTCAGTACTGACCTTCAGAAAGTGCTGCGCTTCCTCAGCACTGACCCTCTGACACTGTGGCACTCTATTAGTACTAATTCTCTGACAATGTGGCACTCTCTCAGTAGTAACACTCTGACAGTGCGGCACACCCTCAGGACTAAACCTCCAACAGTTTGGAACTCCCTCAGTACAGAACCTCCAACAGAGCGGAAGTTCCTCAATATTCATCCTCTGACAGTGCGGTATTCCCTCAGTACTGGCCCTCCAACAGAATGGCACTCCCTTGGTGCTGACCCTTTGATAGTGCACATTCCCTCAGTACTGACTCTCTGACAGTGCATTACTCCTTTGGCACTGAGTTCTGACAGTGTGGCACTCCCTCAGTATGACCCCCTGACAGTGCAGCACTCCCTCTGTACTGACCCTCTGACAGCGCAAAACGCCCTTAGTACTGACCCTCAGTGTGGCATTCCCTCTGTACTGACCCTTTGACATTGCGGCATTCCCTCAGTACTAAGCCTCCAACAGTGTGATGCTCCCTCAGTGGTGGTCCTCTGACAATGCGGCACTCCCTCAGTACTGACCCTCTGACAGTGCAACACTCACTCAGTCCTGACCCTTTGATAGTGCACACTCCCTTGGCACTGAGCCTCTAACAGTGCGGCACTCCTTCAAAATTGATGCTCCGACAGTGCGCTACTCCCTCAGTACTGACCCTCTGACAGTGCGGCATTCCCTCAGTACTGACCCTCTGATAGTGCGGCACTCCCTCAGTACTGACCCTCTGACAGTGCTGCACTCCCTCAGTACTGACCCTCTGATAGTGCAGCACTCCCTCAGTCCTAACCCTCCAGCAGTGCGGCACTCACTCATGACTGACTCTCTGACAGTGCACCACTCCCTTACTACTGACCCTCTGACAGTGCGGCACTCTCTCAGTACTCACCCTCTGACAGTGCGGCGCTCTCTCCGAACTGACTCTCCTAAAGTGTGGCACTCCTTTAGTACTGTCCCTTTGACAGTGCGGCCCTCCCTCTATACTGAGCCTCCAGCAGTGCAGCATCTCTCAGTCCTGACCCTGTCACAGTGCGGCACTGCCTTAGTACTGACCTTCTGACAGTGCAGCACTCCCTCAGTACTGACCCCCTGACAGTGTGGCGCTCCCTCAGTACTGAGCCTTTGACAGTGCAGCATTCCCTCTGTACTAAGCCTCCAACAGCGTGGTGCTCCCTCAGTGGCCCTCTGACAATGTGGCACTCCCTCAGTACTGACCCTTTGATAGTGCAGCACTCCCTCAGTACTGACTCTCTGACAGTGCAGCACTCCCTTGGCACTGAGCCTCTGACAGTGCGGCACTCCCTCAATACTGACACTCCAACAGTGCGCTACTCCCTCAGTACTGACCCCCTGACAGTGCAGCACTCCCTCAGTACTGACCCTCTGACAGTGCAGCGCTCACTCAGTAGTGACCATCTGACAGTGGGGTACTGAATCAGTACTGACTCTCTGACAGTGCAGCACTCCCTTGGCACTGAACTTCTGACAGTGCGACACTCCCTCAGTACTGACCCCTGAGAGTGCAGCACTCCCTCGGTCCTGACTCTCTGACAGTGCCGGACTCCTTCAGTACTGACCCTTTGACAGCACCACACCCCCTTAGTAATGACCCTCTGACAGCGCGAAACCCGCTTAGTGCTGACCCTCTGACAGTGTGGCACTTCCTCAGTACCGACCCCCCTGACAATGCGGCACTCCCTCAGTATTCACCCTCTGACAGTGCAGCACTCACTCATGACTGACTCTCTGACAGTGCCCTACTCCCTCAGTACTGACCATCTGACAGTGCGGCATTCCCTCTGTACTGAGCCTCCAACAACACGGTGCTCCCTCAGTAGTGGCCCTCTGACAAAGTGGCACTCCCTCAGTACTGACCCTCTCACAGTGCAGCACTCAATCAGTACTAACCTTGTGACAGTGCAGCACTCCTTCAGTAGTGGCCCTCTGACAGTGCGGCACTCCCTCAGTACTGATGCTCTGACAGTTTGGCGCTCAACCAGTGCAGACCTCCAACAGTGTGGCACTCCCTCAGTACTGACCCTGTGACAGTGCAGCACTCAATCAGTACTAACCCTGTGACAGTGCAGCACTCCCTCAGTACTGACCCTCTGACAGTGTGGCACTCCCTCGTACTGACCCTCTAACAGTTTAGAGTTCCCTTGGTGCAGACCCTCCAACAGTGCAGCACTCCCTCAGTATTCACCCTCTGACAGCGCAGCACTCCCTCATGACTGAGTCTCTGACAGTGCCCTACTCCCTCAGTATTGACCCTCTGACATTGCGGCACACCCTCAGTACTTACCTTCAGAAAGTGCAGCTGTCCCTCAGCACTGACCGTCTGACAGTGCGGCACTCTCTCAGTACCGATTCTCCGACACTACGGCACTCCTTGAGTAGTGACCATCTGGCAGTGCAGAACTCCCTCAGTACTGACTTTCCAACGGTGCGGCATTCCCTCAGTACTGACCCTCTGACAGTGCGGCATTCCCTCAGTACTGACCCTCTGACAGTGCGGCGCTCTCTCCGAACTGACCCTCCAAAAGTGTGGCATTACCTTATCACTAACCCTTTGGCAGTGCGGCACTCCCTCTGTACTGACCCTCTGACAGCGCAAAACGCCCTTAGTACTGACCCTCAGTGTGGCATTCCCTCTGTACTGACCCTTTGACATTGCGGCATTCCCTCAGTACTAAGCCTCCAACAGCGTGGTGCTCTCTCAGTGGTGGCCCTCTGACAATGCGGCACTCACTCAGTACTGACCCTTTGATAGTGCAGCACTCCCTCAGTACTGACTCTCTGACAGTACAACACACCCTCAGTACTGGCTCTCTGACAGTGCAGCACTCCCTTGGCAATGAGCCTCTGACAATGTGGCACTCTCTCAGTAGTAACACTCTGACAGTGGGGCACACTCTCAGGATTGACCCTCCGACAGTTTGGAACTCCCTCAGTACAGAACCTCCAACAGAGCAGAACTTCCTCAGTATTCACCCTCTGACAGTGCGGTATTCCCTCAGTACTGGCCCTCCAATAGTGTGGCACTCCCTCGGTACTGACCCTTTGATACTGCACACTCCCTCAGTACTGACTCTCTGACAGTGCAGTACTCCCTTAGCACTGAGCCTCTAACAGTGGCACTTCCTCTATATTGACGGTCCGACAGTGCGCTACTCCCTCAGTACTGACCCCCTGAGAGTGCAGCACTCCCTCAGTACTGACCCTCTGACAGTATTGCACTCCTTCAGTACTGACCCTCTGACAGTGCGGCACACCCTCAGTACTGACCTTCAGAAAGTGCTGCGCTTCCTCAGCACTGACCCTCTGACACTGTGGCACTCTATTAGTACTAATTCTCTGACAATGTGGCACTCTCTCAGTAGTAACACTCTGACAGTGCGGCACACCCTCAGGACTAAACCTCCAACAGTTTGGAACTCCCTCAGTACAGAACCTCCAACAGAGCGGAAGTTCCTCAATATTCATCCTCTGACAGTGCGGTATTCCCTCAGTACTGGCCCTCCAACAGAATGGCACTCCCTTGGTGCTGACCCTTTGATAGTGCACATTCCCTCAGTACTGACTCTCTGACAGTGCATTACTCCTTTGGCACTGAGTTCTGACAGTGTGGCACTCCCTCAGTATGACCCCCTGACAGTGCAGCACTCCCTCTGTACTGACCCTCTGACAGCGCAAAACGCCCTTAGTACTGACCCTCAGTGTGGCATTCCCTCTGTACTGACCCTTTGACATTGCGGCATTCCCTCAGTACTAAGCCTCCAACAGTGTGATGCTCCCTCAGTGGTGGTCCTCTGACAATGCGGCACTCCCTCAGTACTGACCCTCTGACAGTGCAACACTCACTCAGTCCTGACCCTTTGATAGTGCACACTCCCTTGGCACTGAGCCTCTAACAGTGCGGCACTCCTTCAAAATTGATGCTCCGACAGTGCGCTACTCCCTCAGTACTGACCCTCTGACAGTGCGGCATTCCCTCAGTACTGACCCTCTGATAGTGCGGCACTCCCTCAGTACTGACCCTCTGACAGTGCTGCACTCCCTCAGTACTGACCCTCTGATAGTGCAGCACTCCCTCAGTCCTAACCCTCCAGCAGTGCGGCACTCACTCATGACTGACTCTCTGACAGTGCACCACTCCCTTACTACTGACCCTCTGACAGTGCGGCACTCTCTCAGTACTCACCCTCTGACAGTGCGGCGCTCTCTCCGAACTGACTCTCCTAAAGTGTGGCACTCCTTTAGTACTGTCCCTTTGACAGTGCGGCCCTCCCTCTATACTGAGCCTCCAGCAGTGCAGCATCTCTCAGTCCTGACCCTGTCACAGTGCGGCACTGCCTTAGTACTGACCTTCTGACAGTGCAGCACTCCCTCAGTACTGACCCCCTGACAGTGTGGCGCTCCCTCAGTACTGAGCCTTTGACAGTGCAGCATTCCCTCTGTACTAAGCCTCCAACAGCGTGGTGCTCCCTCAGTGGCCCTCTGACAATGTGGCACTCCCTCAGTACTGACCCTTTGATAGTGCAGCACTCCCTCAGTACTGACTCTCTGACAGTGCAGCACTCCCTTGGCACTGAGCCTCTGACAGTGCGGCACTCCCTCAATACTGACACTCCAACAGTGCGCTACTCCCTCAGTACTGACCCCCTGACAGTGCAGCACTCCCTCAGTACTGACCCTCTGACAGTGCAGCGCTCACTCAGTAGTGACCATCTGACAGTGGGGTACTGAATCAGTACTGACTCTCTGACAGTGCAGCACTCCCTTGGCACTGAACTTCTGACAGTGCGACACTCCCTCAGTACTGACCCCTGAGAGTGCAGCACTCCCTCGGTCCTGACTCTCTGACAGTGCCGGACTCCTTCAGTACTGACCCTTTGACAGCACCACACCCCCTTAGTAATGACCCTCTGACAGCGCGAAACCCGCTTAGTGCTGACCCTCTGACAGTGTGGCACTTCCTCAGTACCGACCCCCTGACAATGCGGCACTCCCTCAGTATTCACCCTCTGACAGTGCAGCACTCACTCATGACTGACTCTCTGACAGTGCCCTACTCCCTCAGTACTGACCATCTGACAGTGCGGCATTCCCTCTGTACTGAGCCTCCAACAACACGGTGCTCCCTCAGTAGTGGCCCTCTGACAAAGTGGCACTCCCTCAGTACTGACCCTCTCACAGTGCAGCACTCAATCAGTACTAACCTTGTGACAGTGCAGCACTCCTTCAGTAGTGGCCCTCTGACAGTGCGGCACTCCCTCAGTACTGATGCTCTGACAGTTTGGCGCTCAACCAGTGCAGACCTCCAACAGTGTGGCACTCCCTCAGTACTGACCCTGTGACAGTGCAGCACTCAATCAGTACTAACCCTGTGACAGTGCAGCACTCCCTCAGTACTGACCCTCTGACAGTGTGGCACTCCCTCGTACTGACCCTCTAACAGTTTAGAGTTCCCTTGGTGCAGACCCTCCAACAGTGCAGCACTCCCTCAGTATTCACCCTCTGACAGCGCAGCACTCCCTCATGACTGAGTCTCTGACAGTGCCCTACTCCCTCAGTATTGACCCTCTGACATTGCGGCACGCCCTCAGTACTTACCTTCAGAAAGTGCAGCTGTCCCTCAGCACTGACCGTCTGACAGTGCGGCACTCTCTCAGTACCGATTCTCCGACACTACGGCACTCCTTGAGTAGTGACCATCTGGCAGTGCAGAACTCCCTCAGTACTGACTTTCCAACGGTGCGGCATTCCCTCAGTACTGACCCTCTGACAGTGCGGCATTCCCTCAGTACTGACCCTCTGACAGTGCGGCGCTCTCTCCGAACTGACCCTCCAAAAGTGTGGCATTACCTTATCACTAACCCTTTGGCAGTGCGGCACTCCCTCTGCACTGATCCTCCAGCAGAGCAGAATCTCTCAGTCCTGACCCAGTTACAGCGCGGCACTCCCTCTTTACTGATCCTCTGACATTGCAGCACCGTCTTAGTACTGACTCTTTGAAAGTGCAGCGTTCTCTCAGTACTGACCCTCTGACAGTGCAGACTCCCCCAGTACTGACCCACTGACACTGTGGCACTCACTCAGTACTGATTCTCCAGCAATGTGGCACTCTTTCAGTAGTAACCCTCTGACAGTGCGGAACTCCCTCAGTACTGACCCTCCAAAAGTGTGGCACTCCCTGAGTACTGACCCTCTGAAAGTGTGACACTCTCTCAGTACTGACCCTCTGACAGTACGGCACACCCTCAGTACTGACCCTCTGATAGTGCAGCACTCTCAGTATTGATTCTCCAACAATGCGGCACTCCATCAGTAGTAACCCGCTAACAGTGCGGTATTCCCTCAGTACTCACCCTCTGACGGTGCGGCGCTCTCTCCGAACTGATCTCCTAAAGTGTGGCACTCCTTTAGTACTGTCCCTTTGACAGTGCGGCCCTCCCTCTGTACTGAGCCTCCAGTGGTACAGCATCTCTCAGTCCTGACATTGTTACAGTGCGGCACTGCCTTTGTACTGAATCTCTGACATTGCAGCACTGCCTTAGTACTGACCCTCTGACAGTGCAGCACCCCTCCAGTACTGAATCTCTGACATTGCAGCACTGCCTTAGTACTGACCCTCTGACAGTGCAGCACCCCTCCAGTACTGAATCTCTGACATTGCAGCACTGCCTTAGTCCTGACCCTCTGACAGCGCTGTACTCCCTTAATCCTGAGCCTCTGAAAGTGCAGCACTCCCTCAGTACTGACCCTCTGACAGTGTAGCACTCCCTCAGTACTGACCCTCTGACAGTGTAGCACTCCCTCAGTACTGACGCACCTACAGTGCTGCGCTTTCTCAGCACTGAGAATTCCCTCTGTACTGAGCCTCCAACAGCGTGGAGCTCCCTCATTGTGACCCTCTGACAATGCGGTACTCCCTCAGTACTGACCCTCTGACAATGCGGCACTCCCTGAACATTGAAGCTCTGACAGTGCGTCACTCTCTCAGTCCTGACCCTCCGACACTTAGGCTCTTCCTCAGTACAGATCCTCCAACAGTGCAGTACTCCCTTAGTATTCACCCTTTGACAGTGCGACATTCCCTTAGTTCTGACCTTCTGACAGTGTGGCACTCCCTCAGTATTTACCCTCTGACAGTGTGGCACACCCTTAGTACTGACCTTCTGACAGTGTGGTACTCTCTCAGTATTTACTCTTTGACAGTGTGGCACTCCTTCAGTACTAAACCTCTGACAGTGCAGCACTCCCCCAGTACTGACCCTCTGACAGTGCAGCACTCTCTCAGTACTGATTCTCCGACAATGTGGCACTGTCTCAGTAGTAACCCTCTGACAGTTTGGCGCTCCCTCAGTACAGACCCTCCAACAGTGCGGCACTCCCTCAGTATTCACCCTCTGACAATGCGGCATTCCCCCAGTACTGAAACAAATGGCTTAGAAGGGCAATGTGAGTTCTGTAACTGTTACAGGGGCTAATGAAGGAGGATATCAGCTGATGTAATGGGGGTTTGCATTGTGACTGAGCCACACATTCTAACCTTGGAGGAGCTGGCTTGTGTGTTCCCGGACTCATAGGTTTCAGTAAAATTTCAAACACCCTGTTGAGGAAGGTGGGCTTATTCAGAGCAGGAACCCATTGTCCTCTAACCCTTCCCCACAGGAGGTGGTGCTGGAGCTGTGTCCAGATTGCTGAAGGTGCAGAGGCAGCAGGAGTCAATAAGGCATGTGGATGCTTGGGCTTTATAAATTGAGGCACAGAGTACAAAAAATACCATGATTGGTGTGACCTCAACTGGGGTATTGTGTCCAGCTCTGGGTGCCACACTTTAGGAAGAATGTGAAGGCATTGGAGACAATGCAAAAATGGTTCATGAGAATGGTTTCAGGATAAGGAACTTCAGTTATGTAGATAGATTGGAGAAGCTGAAACTGTTTTCCTGAGAACAGAAGAGGTTGAGAGGAGATTTGAAAGAGGTATTCAAAATCATGAGGGGTCTGGACAGAGTAAATAGAGAGAAACTGTGTCCATTGGTGGAAGGACCAGAATCCAAAGGCCACAGATTTAACGTGATTGGCAAAAGGACCAAAGCTGACATGTGGAAATATGTTTAAGTAGCGAGTGGTTAGGATTTGGAATGTGCAGCCTAAGAGTGTGATGGAGGCAGGTTCAGCTGCGCCTTTCAAAAGAGAATGGGATCATTATCTGAAGAGCAATGATTTGAAAGGCTGTGGGGAAAAGGCAGGGGCTGAGTAGTTCTTGCACAGAGCTGGAATGGCCTCCTTCTGTGCTGTAACCATTCTGCAGTTTGCAATATATGGCCCAATGATTGGGGTTGGGGTTGTGATTGACAATAGCAATTTTATACAGACAACCCCTCTTCATGAACTGAACTTGTTAATAAGGGGTCAATATTTCAGATATTTTGGATTGAGCAGGGTAAGAGTAAGCCTGTGCAGCCTTACACATCCTGTGGCAGACAAGAGAGTGCCCTATCATAGCTCCCTATCAATCACAGCATCACAATAACAACCAGGCTCTCAATACACCAGAGACAGTCAAACTTTCTGCATCTTAGGGCAGAATTTTCCGTGTCCACTGGCAGTGGGCGTATTCGGTGGTGTGAGTGTACAATAGGGCGAGACGGCCAAAAATCAGTTTCATAACGTCATGAAACCAGTTTCCAGTCGTCTGCTCAGCCTGTCGATGGCAGGCTGCATTTTCCACCATTGGACGTTGGGAACCTCATTGTAATACATCAGCATATCACTATCAGGCCAGCCTGCCACAATCATCCTCTTCCCCGCTTGATCATCCACCCACATCAGCAGGAAAGCATGCTGGTGCAGAACACGCCTTAACAACTGTGAGGTGCAGAAGTTGGAACTTACCGCCAGGGCCTTGCTCACATCGCGGACATCCGAGGAGCAGGAGATGCTGGAGCCCGACAGCAACAGAACTCTGGAGGTACATCCATGGCGTGTGGGGTGGATTCTCATGGACAAGGCTCCACTGCGAAGCAGCCCATGGAAGTTGGGAAGTCACCGTTGATGCTCACAACAGACAATGATCGAAGGGGTGGGAGAGGAAGGTCTAGGATCAACTAGGAGAGAAAGAAATGTCAGGAGGGGTGAGGTTGGAAAGGGAAACAAAGGTGTCCATAAGACCATAAGACCATAAGACATAGGAGCAGAAATTAGGCCAATCGGCCCATTGAGTCTGCTCCGTCATTCAACCATGACTGATAAGTTTCTCAACCCCATTCTCCCGCCTTCTCCCCGTAATCTTTGATCCCCTTACCAGTCAAGAACCTATCTATCTCGGTCTTCAATACACTCAATGACCTGGCCTCCAAAGCCTTCTGTGGCAATGAATTCCATAGATTCACCACTCTCTGGTTAAAGAAGTTTCTCTCCTCATCTCTGTTCTAAAAGGTCTTCCCTTTACTCTGAGGCTGTGCCCTCAGGTCCTAGTCTCTCCTACTAATGGAAACATCTTCCCCATGTCCACTCTATCCAGGCCTTTCAGCATTCTGTAAGTCTCAATCAGATCCCCCCTCATCCTTCTAAACTCCATCGAGTATAGACCCAGAGTCCTCAAATGTTCCTCATATGTTAAGCCTTTCATTCCTGGGATCATTCTCGTGAACCTCCTCTGGACCCTCTCCAGGGCCAGAACTTCCTTCCTGAGATACGGGGCCCAAAATTGCTCACAATATTCTAAATGTGGTCTGACCAGAACCTCATAAAGCCTCAGCAGCACATTCCTGTTTTTATATTCTAGTCCTCTCAGGGTGGGATAGAGGAGGTTGAAGAGATGTCTGGGGGGAGGTTGGGAGAGGATGAGGTTTAATGGGGGAGAAGATAGCAATTGGGGAGGTAGTTGCAAGGGAGGTGGAAGGTGAAAGGGAGGGAGTCCAAGGGGAGGAAGGAGTGCAGAGAGGAGAGGGAGTAAGGGTGTATAAAGAAGTCAGGAAGGGGGAAGGACTAAGTGGGGGTGGAGACTTTGGGGTGGGGAGGACTAAGGGGAAGACACTGAGCTGGGGGTTGGGGGGGGGCGGTGTCCAGATGAATGTGTAAGGGAGGGGTCTGATGTGTCCATGACTGTCCCTTGGGGAGTGAAGTGAGAGTGGGTGTGGTACGAGGTAATGGTGAGAATGACCGAGGGCATAGTGAGGCAGTAGGGTGGGAGGGTGAGGGTTCAACAGTGGAGATAGAAGGGACAGCGAGGGTGTTTGTTGGGTGCTTGGAGGCAGACATGGATGCTGGGGCTGGGATAGAGGAGGTTGAAGAGGTTAATGGGGGTGGGATTTTTGGGAAGGAAGGGAATGCGCATGTTCACCTGGACATACCCAAAGGAAAGGGTTGTGCCTGGTGTGTCACAGAGGTATGGGGGATTGTGGTGGAAGCTGATGCCAGGGGGGTCAACAATGTCTGCGGAGGGGAAAGGACAGGGGAGCGAATGAAAAACTAAATCAGCACTGTACTGTCTAAATTGAAAGTGAAACAAGAGTTGTGGTGGGTGTGACCGGGTGCTGCGTGGGAGTGTGATCAGTGAGTGGGCGGAGATGCAGGTTGGCTCAGATGGACACTGAAAGTGAACCACAGCAGGTAGCAATGAAAATGCTCAGGACGTTGAGGAGAGTGTGATACGGGAAGATTCCACGTGTGTGGGAGTGTGCTTGCTCGAGGCTCTGAAAGGCTCTGCCACACACATACACAGTCCTCCCTCAAGAATCAATCGTTGCCCAGCTGCTCCCTCTGCGGTGACAGAGGATGAGGTTGAGGGATCACAGGGAAAGAGGAGTCGGAGGGAGAGGACAGCCTCTGAGACTCCTGAGTGGATGACCCAGGGATGTCCAGTTGCCGCTCCTCCTCCCTTCGGGTGTCTGGGGGCCCCGGCCTGACTTCTTGTGGGGAAGGAGCACCTGGAGGGACATTGAGGTGCCCCATTTCCCTCTAGCCTTGCCACTGCAGGAGGTCACCCATGTCTTCCACAATGGAGTGCAGGTTTGTGCACACCGCCACGTTCTGCTGGACCAGAGTCTCCATGGCACCCACCATCCTCCCCATGGAGACCTCCATCCATGTACATGTGGGCACCACTTCATCAGAGAGCAGGCGGACGCACTCCTCTGACTCACATGCCACTCTGTTGAGGGCTTCCACCAGCTCTGTGTGATGTTCCCCTGCCTCCTGCTGACTCTCCACGATGAGCTGGAAGGCCAAATCCAGAGTTTCATCATCTGACTCTGACCTCACAGATGCCCCTTCTCCAGCAGTCCTCTGGGTACCGGGGAGCTCGCGTGAACCTGCCTCCTCCTGCTGCGGACATGTGTCCGTGCGGTGACCACCAGATTGTGAACCCGAGCCTGCTCCAGATCTAGGTCCCACCGAGGTGTGTGTCTCTGTGCTGGTGGAGGATGTGGGTAAGCGCTGTGATGGGTCTTCCAGGCTGCTTATTTCCAGCTCTTCACTGGAAGAGGTGTCCTCTCGGCTGGAGGTGAGGATGTGGATGGAGCTGAGAGACTGACTGGCTGATGGTGTCGGTCGCTTGGCAGAGCTCCCTGTGAACCAAAGTAGAGATAATTAGTGCATGGCAGCAGAGTCAAAAGCAGGAGAGAGAGCACTCACAGTTGTGTTGAGAGAGGGATGATGTGGTACAGGGTCCTCATGAGGGTGTTCCCCGCTGACCTCACCATCACCACAGGCATGGTCCATATCCTCAGCAGTCAGCATGATGGCTCACTCCTCAAAGTGAGTGAGGGTCCTAATGTGGGCCACTCTACCCCCGGTCTGGGACCTCTCCCTGCTGCTGTGAGCCAGCTTCTCCTGCATAGAAACAGATGGAGAGTGGGAGCAGGACACATGGCACTGTGAGGAATGTTTGTGTGGTGAGTGGAGCCATGAATGGGATGAGGACACGAGCTCCAGAGGATATGAGCCTGATGGAGATGTGAGGGTGTGTGTGAGAGTTAGTGGTGTTGTCCCTTGAGCTGTGAGATCCCTGTGGATGTGTGATGGGTTTGTGAGTGTGTGAGTTGAGAGTGATGAGAAGAGTGATTTACCCTGGTGGAACAGATGAGATCATTCATCCTGTAGCGGCACTGGGTGTCTGTCCTCTTTTGCAGGGTGTTGGCACTGACCATTGCTGCCACTGCCTCCCATGCTGAATTGATGATGCCGCTGCCCCTCCTGTGGCCAGAGCGAGGGTAGAGGACATCATGACGGGCTTCCACAATATTCAAAAGGTGTCCCAGGGACATGTCATTAAACTGTGGGGCTGCAGTCATTCTGCCTTTCGGGGCCATCTTGTCCTCCATGCAACAGCCCTGGGCTGGAAGCAACAAGAGATGTGTGTGCGGCTGCACTTTAAATATGGCACCTGGTGTGATGAAATGGTGAGGTGATGGCATGGCAGGCAAATGAGAGCCAGCCCACCATGGAAACAGTGTGTTTCCCGGGAATGCATAATTAATGCAGCGGGTCTGAGATGATATGGCATTGCAGCCGATGGATAAAACATCATTTTACCTGCCCACTACTGCACTTAGTGCAAATCTGGGACAATTCTGCCCTTAGAGTCACAAACAATAATCTTCAGACTTTTGAGAGCTGCAAGACATGAACAACCTTTACAGAGATATTTCCGGCATCGATTTCAAGCGTGCCCTGGAACTTTCCCTTGCTATGGAAAGTGCTCTGGAAGACTCACAGGCTGTGTGGTGTGTGGATAATGGCACCTTACTCCCAGTGGGAACCTGCTGCTGTGCGTGGCACGGAAAACAGAACAACAGAGTTTAAATATGATTCTATGTCCACTACATGAAGGCTTAAGAAGCCTAATGGTAACATGTCATCTAATAAGATTCACATTTGCTACAGATTTGGAGGAAATCATGGAGCAGACATCTGTACATTCAAAGAGGCCGAATACAATCATTGCCACAGGAAAGGACACCTGGTTAGGCAGTGAGGAACAAAGTGAGGCAAACGGCACAACAACAAATGAATCTGATTGAATTAACTGATACAGCAAAGGCTAAGGCTGCTACTACTGATGTATACTCTCTGTATCATGTGACTGCTGTTGAATCTGAGCCCATTACAGTGACAGTGCTGCAGATGGAGGTGGCCTACCGATGCTTCAACAATTGTTGTTGGGGAGCACACATCCAAGTGCCTCGGTAAAGGGAGTCAGCCATTGGCGTTGGAGTGGACGCCCCGCCAAGCTGAGAGCTTACAATGGGGAATCCATTCAGCTCAAAGGCATTGCTGCTGTCCCAGTCTGCCACAAACAACAGACAGCCCAATTGCCTGTGATCATAAAGGGAGAGGGGCCCAGTCTTTTGAGTCAAGACTGGCTGCAGAAAATAAAACTTGACTGGTCAGAATTATTCCATTTGAAGTCTGGAATTCCAGAGCTCTTGGATAAATATGACACGGTTTTTCAAGATGAATTGGGAAAACTGAAAGGTATGCAAGCTAAAATACACTTTGATCCCTAGGCAACACCATGTTTCTTCAAGGCCAGACCAGTGCCTTACTCACTAAAAGAAAAAGCGGAAGCAGAGTTGTGCAGGTTGGGAAACCTGGGACTAATTCAGCCTGTGCAGTTTTCTAAGTGGACCTCACCCATAGTGCCAGTTGTCAAGCCTGACCAGACTATGTGACAAACTGACAGCCAACAAAGCAGCAAAGTGAGACAAATATCCCATTCCTACAATCGATGACTTGTACGCCAAGTTAGCAGGAAGCAAGTCATATACAAGACTAGACATGAGTAATGCTTATCAGCAATTGGAATTGGAGAGAATACATGACAATTAATACCATAAAGGCCTCCACCGGTACACCCAGGGCAGAATTTTTTGGCTGGTGGGCAGGCAGGCAGAGCGGGCACCAACCTGATTGCCGCCCGTGATCAGCTCTGTGCTGCCATTTTAGGAGGGCAGGCCAATTAAGGCTCGTCTAACGTGAATTGCGGCTCCCGAGGGCACTCCGGGCGGACAGCGGTGGGACTGCAATGGCTGCCGGGTCCAATGGCGACCTGGGTGCCTGTTCTAAAAAGTTGCTGCAGGCTTCCCAAGGCTGTGAATCATGGTCAGTGGAAGGGCTTCCCAGAGCATGGCTGCTGAGCAGGCCCAGGAGGGTAGGGCAGGGGGGCAGTGTGTCCCTTGTTTTCTGACGATTGCCTTGTTGCCCTCTTCAAGGAGGTGGCAGCACGGCGAGAGGTCCTCGTACCCAGGACAGGAGGAGGAGGTGCCCCCACATGACTGAACATGCCTGGGAGGGGGTGGCGGAGGTGGTGAGCTCCCCTGATGTGGTGCGGTGTACCTGGCTCCAGTGTCACAAGCAAATCAATGACCTGTTGCACTCAGGAAGGGTAAACCAATGTTGGCATCGGTCACTTAACCCAGCAGGTTGGCTTTCCCCCTGGTGCCCGTCCCCCACCCCCCACCTCCAAGTCTGAATGTAATGAATACATTGAATCATTGATGGCCTGTGTCCTTCGCTGGGTGGGCCAGCAGATATTGCCCATGCCGAGGTCACCCTGAGAGGGTGGTGAAGAGATGGGTTCTGCCCCTGCAGCATGTGGTACACTGAGATCTGCATGGCTGTTTTTGGTGGACACACTGCTGGAGCTCCAGGACATGTCAAAGTCAAGGTGATGACTTGCTGGGAGGGGAGCTTCAAGGTGGCGTGGCACCAATTGATCTGCTGCCCTCTGCGCTCCACGTGCTTGCTCCTCCTTGCTAAGGGAGGTTAGACCATGTGGTGCCTAATGTGATGTAGGCAGCATTTGGCCAAGGGGGTGGTGGGGGTGGGGGGTGGACAGGCCTGGCATCTTTGTGTGAGTGTCTGGCAGCAGTGGGGTTTGGAGGCACTGGAGCCCTACAATGTCGCACTCTGTTTGGGGTGGGCCGTCTGCAAAGAGAATCCAGGTACAAGTTGCACTAATCAATGCTCTTCTCTCCTTTTCAGGAGAAGAATGCACATAATGCTAATGAGTGGGTGAGGACTGGCGGAGGGCCAACCCAAGTGGTGATGCTTAGCCAGTTCAAACAGGAGACCCTAGATCTGGAGAGGCGCCATGCGCCCAGGCCCACCGATGACGGTGAGGCTTGGGTGCTACGGGCAGGTATGTTTGTCCAGCAGCGAGGTCACCATTGTTCTCTCAGCAGCCATGGCAGTGCTGAATGTTCAGTGATTGAAGTTTGCAACATGGTTTGACCATTGCTTATGGAAGGATGAGCACATAATAATCCGGGGGACAGGGATACACATTGACATTGTCTCCACGTTAACTAGTCAAATGTCCTTGTTCTTCCTTTCAGCATCAGTGGAGCAGGGCCAGGAGGAGGACCAGCAGAGACCCCCTCTCACACCTGAGGGCTCTAAAGTCTCGGACTCACCAGCGTCACACCATCTCTGCCAGGCAGGCACCAGCGGAGATACCTCAGTGGGAATTAAATCGTCAGCTAGTGTCCCGGGGCACAGCGGTGAGGGCACTTCACAGTCACTGGAGGAGCTGGCGGAGACAGAGAGTGCTCATGGCACCAGCAGTCGGAGGACTGCAGGGGACCAGGCACATGCTCAGTCGGTGCCTGATGATGTGCCTCTGGAGTCGTCCACAATGCAGCAGGTACAGGAAATGTAGCCGGGTGTGCAGGAGCATCTGGTGTAGGTATATGAGGCTATGCTTGGCTTGGTGCGTGGTCAGCAATGGTCCGTGGTGGAGGAGTCCACGCGGAACATCGCAGATGCAATGAGCCTCATGGCCAAGTGCCATGTGTCCTCCATGGAGAGAGTGGCGACTCTTGTGGAGAGGCTCCTCCAGGAGACCAATCAGAGCTTCCTGGGGATACGCTCGGACCAGCAAACCCTCACAGCAGCACTGACCTCAGCTGGTCAGTGCCAGTGTGGGTGATGGTCTGAGCACCAAGTTTCCCAGCTCAGTGCCCATCCATCCACAGTGAACAGGGATGTCCGAAGCAATCTCACGTCAGTGCAGCAGCTGCCTGTTGTCTCTGCGGGCTCCTCTCAGGGTGCTCCGGATGAGGGCAGCAGCTCCTCCACCCCTCTGCCAGTGACTGTTGTATCCAGTGAGGCTGTGACGACTGGGGAGATGCCAGCTGTGGAACTGGCAGCTCCCTCCCAGGCGGGGCCAGCACAGGCTCCATGGGCCAGAGGATGACCACCAAGGTCATCGAGGCCAACAGGACAGCGAGTGAGCAGGCTGTCTCAGATGCAATTCCCAGCGAGGGGGCAGCACCCAGAAATGTAAACATAAGGCACCTTAGGCACACCACAGGTTTATCACTGGTGCTTATGTGTTGGCCTGCAATGAGGTCTTTATGAGTTGGTGTGATTTTTAACACCTTTGTCATTTTGTTTTCTTAAGTTCCTTTGGTTGTAATATTAAGTTCAGACATGTCACCATGGCTGAGGATGCAGGTTCCCAATAATGTTACGAATGATTTGTGAGACATTCAGCTTTATTAACAAGGCCCTTAGTTAATGCTCCTATCCAGGCAGATTTTGCACTTAGGTATCGAGTTTGGAGCCTCTAGCCCAGACTTGTCTTAGAGGTCCATATGTGTTGTGCTAGCTGAAGGGTCAATGCATTAAAGCCTCCCAGGTGTCCCTGCCTCCCTGGAGCATGCCTGGGTCAGTGTATACCCCCTCAGCATTTCCCTGTGTGTGCTCATCCTCGGACTCACTGCTGGAGTCATTGTGTGCAGCCGCAGCCACTGTGTTGAAGTCTTCTTCATCCACTGTATTCCCCCTTTCCAGCGCAAGATTGTGGAGAGCGCAACATGCTACCACTATTACCAACACATGATCTGGACGGTACTGGAGTGTGCCCCCTGAGCAGTCCAGGCATCGGAAGCGCATCTTGAGAAGACCGATGGCTCTCTCCACCACAGCCGTGGCTCCTATTGTACCGCTGCTCAGCTCCTATTCTTCAATAGCGGAGAGGCGTTATGAGCCACCTTCTGAGGGGCTAGCCCTTGTCACCCAGCAGCCATCCATCCAGCTGAGCTGGAGCACTGAAGAGCCCTGGCGCCTGGGAGTGTCTGAGGATGTAGGTGTCGTGGGAGCTGCCAGGGTACCTTACACAGAACTGCAGGATCTGCATCCTGCGCTCACACACTATCTGCACGTTCAAGGAGTGGAAGCCCTTCCTGTTGACGAAGGCACCGGGCTCACCAGCTGGCACCTTGATGGCCACATGTGTGCAGTCTATGGTATCCTGGACGCGGGGGAAGCCAGCAATGGCTGCGAAGCCTCTGGCTCGCTGTGTCTGACGTGCCTGGTCGCAGCGGAAGTGGAGGAAGGTCAATGCACGTCTGAACAGAGCGTCTGTGACCTGCTTGACACAAGTGTCGATAGCTGATTGGCAGACACTGCAAAGATCACCCACCAAGCCCTGGAAGGAGCCAGATGAATAGAAGTGGAGGGAAACTGTGAGCTTCAGAGCTACTGGCATGGGGTGTCCACGCACACAGTTTGCGGAGATCTTAGGCCCAATTATCTGTCAGATAGAGGTGACTGTCTCCCTTGAGAGACGGAGCCTCCTTTGGCACTGCATCTCAGATATATTGAGGTAGCTGCTTCACCACCTGTATACCCTGGCAGCAGGATAGTGGCATCTTCTGCGGCCCCTTCCACTTTGGACTACCTCTTGACTCTGCACCCCTTGTTCTTGCGCCTGTCCTCCCAAAGGTGGCTCTCCTGGAGGCTGAATGTGTACCCCTGGCCTCCTCCACCTTCTAGCCCTCCCTTCGTCCTCAGAGAAGGTGCCTCCAGTGGAGAGTTCAGTTCCCATTCCCAGGCAAAGGGAAGGCTTCCTGAAACCTGCAGACCCAAAAAAGATTCCTCGCTTCAGAGTGCTGACCTGAAGGTTGTGAGTCCAGGCCAAGCAGCTAGTCTGTGTTTTGAAGTATTGCAGATCACACAGGCAAGTATCAGTAACTTTGAAAAAACAATATTTGACAGAGCACACTCACGACCCCACTGAGCCCTCTTATCCTGCCCATGGATGAGATTTATACAAATGTGTCCTACTCGCCTGCCCATTGCACCCATATGCCAACCCGAAGATTGCACGGGCGCCGAAAAATTGCCATTGATTGGCACCTCAAGGGCCTTAAGTGGTCCGTTAATTAATGGCAGGCACGCATCAGAGATCAATACGCGCCCGCCCAGCAAAATACGCACGGTGATGTTGGGACGCTCGCCCGATGTCACCACGCGACATTTTATGCGTCAGTGTGTGGGTCCAGCCCCCGCACGCCAACGGGAAAATTCTGCCCCCAATTATCTTTTGGGGTTTCATCAGCACATAGTATTTTTCAGCAAACTATGGAGAGTCTCCTGCTGGGACTTCCACATGTGGTCGTGTACTTAGATGATATTCTCACCACTGGACTGACTGAAGCTGAACATTTAGCCAACCTTGAGGAAATGTTGAGATGACTTATAGAAGCAAATGTGCATTTGAAGTGGGAAAAATGCACATTCCAAACATCGGAGGTAACCTACCCAGGCCACAGAGTGGACACTATGGGGTTACGTCCTATTGGAGACAAGGTCCAAGCAATTAAAGATGAACCATCACTGTCTAATGTAACAGAGCTTAAATCTTCCCTGGGTATGATTAATTACTACAGTCATTTTTAACCCAATCTACCCACTGTATGGCATCATTACATTTGTTACTGAGGAAGAGCCACCACTGATCATGGGGTTCACAGTAAGAAAAAGCCTTTGTAACAGCGAAGAAACTGCTTCATTCATCAAGATTGGTGGTACATTATGATCCATCTAAAGACCTAGTGTTGATGTGTGATGCTTCTCCCTATGGTGTCGGAGCCATTCTATCACGTCAAATGGAGGACGGATCAGAAAAACCCATTGACTACATTTCAAGGACACTTTCCCAGGCTGAAAAGGGCTACTCTCCATTGGAAAAAGAAGGGTTGTCAGTTGTATTTGGTATTTTGGTATAAGAGGTTTCAATAATAACTACACAGGCGACAATTTACAATTGTGTCTGACCATAAGCCGCTAACAGGTTTGTTCAGTAAAGACAAAGCTATTCCACCTATAGCTTCAGCAAGAATCCAACATTGGGCTTTGATGCTATCAGCTTATGAGTACACATTCACATGCTGCATAAAGTCAATGCAGATGCACTTAGTCATCTTCCGTTACCAGGTAGTCTTTCAATACACCCGTTCCACAAGAGTTAGTGTCATTGTTAAATTTCTTGGATCCATCACCTGTTTGTGCCAAACAGATCAAGGATTTGATGAACAAAGGCCCAATACTTTCAAAAGAAAAATACTCTGTTTTACAAGGGTGGCCAAGAACACTTGTACCTGATCAAGTACAACCATTTTATTCCAGAAACACTGAACTGAGTTGTCAAGATGGAGTTTTGTTGTGGGGTTCCAGAGTCGTGGTCCCATTACAGGGTAGAGAGTCACTCTTGACAGAGCTCCACAGTGCACATCCTGGCATATCGAAGATGAAGATGCTGGCACCAAGCAACATCTGGTGGCCATGAAAAGACAGTGACATTGAGAGCATGGTTAAACACTGTACCCTTTGCCAGTAACACCAGAACCAGCTGTTTCAGCTCCCCTGAAACTTGATTTGTAATCACCAGAGTCTGTACAAAAGTTTGCTGGTTTTTCTGACTTTTTTTATTGTAAATGTAAGAAATTTAAAGGGGAAGGATGTGTTATAATTAAATGTATTGTCCTTCCCTCCTGTCAATCACTCATCATGTGATGTGATTACTGGCTCTTCAACCAATAAGTTTATTGCACAGGTAACCTTATGGGCTTGGCTTCTGATGGAGAGATGCATGCAAGCTCCTCTACATGTCTCCGAAAGTTTAGCCTTTTCTTCACCAAACCTGCTGCTCTATCAATTTATTACAGTCAGTCTGTCCATCCCTCCCGTCCCGTTCACTGAGCCACCTTCTCCAGTGCTGCTGCACAGTGTGAACCTGCTCTACTCCCTGATCACGGAGCTGCATTTTATGTGAGAAAGAGCCACACGTGGCTCATGAGTCAAAGTAATAGGCACATGTTCAAAGAGGTCTCGTATCCAGCACTTTGCACAATCTGACATTTAAGTCACCATTTTGCAAACTGAGATGTAGAGGTAATTATTTCAGAGACACAGCAGAAAGAATTCTAGACACAAAAATGAGGCAAAAACCTTTGAAAAGAATTGCAGACAGAAATAGTTCAAGTGAAATTGTTGGAAATGTAATCCTGTTGGAAAAGCTTTATTTGACTGATATTTAATTCCACATTTCATTCGACTGAGATTAGATTCCTGCTGGTCAATATTACCAGCTCCTGATGTACTTGCAATTGCAAAGACACTGATTCCTGATCTTACTGTGGTATTGCACTGGCTCAGATTGAGCTGTGTCTCTTTTAATATAATGAGCAATGATTCACACAATGCAAAGACAGGCCCTGTCAAACACCTGCTCTGCACTGTCCCTCCAACTACAGGGGCTAACCTTAGAGTTCAGCTGGGTCTTTACACAATTCAATCCTTGGGCTCTGATTTTCGAAAGAGCTCTCATTACTTTGCACTGCTTCTCATTACTAACTGTCATCAGCTTAACTCGAGACAAATCTAAGAATAGTCCAAACTGGCTCCAAGATTCAATCCCATTCTCAACATGCGCCCCCACACCCACCACTACAACAGCCATTCATTAGAAGTTCCAGTATGACTTTATTTTGTTCATTCATTAATGTTATTTTTTCCCAGAAAACTGACTGCTCTGGATCTCCCCCTCTGTCTGTCCTGTGTTGCCCTTACACATTCCACATTGGTCATCTGCATCTGGAACATTCTATTCATCATCCATTTTCTGCGCTGTTTCTCTCACGTACATCTTCTGTCCATCCTCCCCTCCAATAACAATCCCTCTCAGCTGTCTGCTTTAATGATGTGACTGAAGTATTGTACCTTTCTCTTTGATGTTATCAGCCAATCTCATTTCTCCAGCCATTTCCAGCACTTCCCTCATTGGTATTTCTGTCTGTGTAGGATATATGGAACATTCTCCTCTCTAAGTCCACATCTCAAATGCATTCAACCAATCAATGGTCTCTTTGTTTGTTGTCCATGCTTCCGAGGTGTATTACAGAGATGACAGTATGTAGCAACTTGTCATGAAGCTATTAATGTATACAATATTTTGGAATTTTTTTTTTAGAGGTTTAGTCTGTGGGTCTGTCTTAACTGGATTAAAGCCAGCTAGCCTGGGTGCTTTGATGGGTACTAGTTTTGATATGTAAGAGAGGAAACATGCAGTTACATTTTTTGAAAAGAGCATTCAAGAAGCGGGATGAAAATTTATGCCTTTCTAGCATCTACCAAGCAATATGGCTATATTATTAATAAAATTGGTACAATGAAAGGGGTTTCATTGTTAAAAGGTGAAGTTCAAAGAGGTTATTGATACAATGAGAATTAACGTTAAATGGGGCTGGTAGGTATAACTCGGTAGTTTTCGGGTGTGCAAGCAGATGCAGTGTAAGATCAAAAGGCAGCTGCAAGCCTCCAACTGGCTCCACAGTGAAAAGAACCTCATTTTGAATTCATGAGGTGAAAATGCTTTGCCTGGTGTCTGGTTAAGTCTATGGATTGTTGTTGCCTTAATGGAGATTAGTTTGGGAATTTGTTAAAAGTTATGATAGAAGTAATTTGTAACCATGTGTATATATATTTTAACCTGTGTAAATTAATAAAATGTTTCATTTAGTCTAATGTAAATCCTCAAAAACTAGTGATCTGATTCCTGAGTTTAGAGTCGCATATCAAACATAACACTTAAAATTATAGGTTATGACAGTTGTTTAAAGTTTCCCACTGGGATTTTTAAATAACTCCACTCTACCAACTGCATCAGTCATAAAAACTCCTCAATAGTCTCTTTATTTGTTGTCCGTGTTTCCGAGGTGTATAACAGAGATGACAGTATGTAACTTGTGGTAAAGTGAGGTGTCCTGTCCCTTTAAGAGAATGCAAGTGCACTGATCATTTGACAGCACTGACAAATCACTGCACAGCATGAACAACTGGGAACTGTAAATCTAGTTCTGGAGGTTTCTGAGTGAGCACGTATGATCTGGTGCGCTGCCCGATGCCTCAATAAACCACCACTGTTTAGTCTTACATCAGTCCCTCCCCATTATTGATTGTAAACAGCCATTGATGAGAACATAGGAAGGTGTGCCATTGGAGTTCGGCTGGCCAATGAACTCATTTACCCAAGATATAAAAGTGGTGACGATGATAAAGAACAAAAGAATATAAATTTCAAGACGGGTGAGCAAAGCATTGGAAAGAGCGCCTGTACTTACCTTGTAAAATAGGCGATAGCTGGCAATCAGAGCAGATTAAAATTTAAAATTGACCTGGCAGAATTGCAATTGCAGGGATCCCGCCAAAACACAAAAATAACGTGAAACCCAGCTGAGAAAAGCTGACAGCTACAGAGACAGAATTTTAAAACAAACAGTGACTGTTTTTAAAGTGTCAATACATTTAAACTGGTAAATACATAAAAAATGACTATGGACAGAAAATTATAAGAGACCCCAGAGAAAGCACGACTCTGTGGAAAGCCAAACACTTAAATTTGTCATTACCTGGAAAGCCTATCAGAAGTGCAGCCGTTCATGATGCCACAGTTCGGGTGTGTCGATCCATTCAACCCCATTTCAGATAACTGGTATCAGTAAGTCGAATGCCTAGCGTCCTTTTTTACCTCTAACAACATCATGGGGGAGAAGAAGAGGGCGATTCTTTTGTCCTCATGCGGGTGCAAAACATACGGGCTGATCCACAGCCTTATGTCACCAAGTGCCCCAGACTTGAAGACTGTCAGCAAGTTAATAAAAAATTGTTCAAAGCCACCTGAGTCCAAAGCCCTCAGTTACTATGCAGCGTTTTAAGTTCAATTCAAGGAACAGGCTTCCAGAGGAGACCATAGCTGACTATATGGCTGTTTTAAAGGCATTAACTGAGGATTGAAAATTTGGAACATCCATTAGTGATATGTTGAGAGACCAGCTGATATGTGGGATTGGAGAGAATACTACCCAAAGGCGTTTGCTAGCCGAACCTAGTCTAGACTTCAATGAGGTATTAGAATTAGCTACCATGATGTAGGGTGCTGTTAGAAATTCCAAAATTATAAAAGATATACAAAATGGTGCCATCCATCTGGTCAAGCGGGAAAATCTGGCAACAAAAGGCACAAAAACTTCAGACTCCATGGAAAGGCTGGAAACACTGTCTAGCTCCAGACCATTGAAAAACAACAGCATTGCAGTGAAAACCCACAAAATGATTGAGAGAAATACATCCAGGCCTCCAATGAGTGAACAACAATCAAACAAGTTGAATGCTTGTTCTGCCACCGCTATGGCCATAGCAGCACTGCAGAGAAAGGCTAAAACAACACTATAAAGGCAGAGAAAAAATCGTGAAATAAGCTTCATGAAAGAGCCAGAAGAAATAGAATCAGATATCCATTCATTATATAACCTCAACGTGGGTAGAACTGAGCCAATCCAAGTAGCCATATTGATCAACAGACAACCCATTAAGATGGAAGTTGATATGAGAGCGTCAATGACTGTAATTGGAGAGCATACATTTAAATATCTGAGTTAAGGAACCCATCCTTTGAAGTTAGAAGTTTCAGACACAAAGCTGAGGACATAAAAACAAAAAACAGCGGATGCTGGAAATGCAAAACAAAAACAGAATTACCTGGAAAAACTCAGCAGGTCTGGCAGCATCGGCGGAGAAGAAAAGAGTTGACGTTTCGAGTCCTCAAGACCCTTCAACAGAACTGAATAGAAATAGGAAAGGAGTGAAATACAAGCTGGTTTAAGGTGTGTGTGTGTGTGTGTGTGTGGTGGGGGGGGGGGGGGAGTGGTTGGTGGGTTGGGTGGGGGGAGAGAAGTGGAGGGGGGGTGTGGTTGTAGGGACAAGCAAGCAGTGATAGAAGCAGATCATCAAAAGATGCCACAGACAACAGAACAAAAGAACACATAGGTGTTGAAGTTGGTGATATATATCTGAATGAATGTGCTAATTAAGAATGGATGGTAGGGCATTCAAGGTATAGCTCTAGTGGGGGCGGGGGGAGCATAAAAGATTTAAAAATATTTAAAAATAATGGAAATAGGTGGGAAAAAGAAAAATCTATATAATTTATTGGAAAAAAAACAAAAGGAAGGGGGAAGAAACAGAAAGGGGGTGGGGATGGAGGAGGGAGGTCAAGACCTAAAGTTGTTGAATTCAATATTCAGTCCGGAAGGCTGTAAAGTGCCTAGACGGAAGATGAGGTGTTGTTCCTCCAGTTTGCGTTGGGCTTCACTGGAACAATGCAGCAAGCCAAGGACAGACATGTGGGCAAGAGAGCAGGGTGGAGTGTTGAAATGGCAAGCGACAGGGAGGTTTGGGTCATTCTTGCGGACAGACCACAGGTGTTCTGCAAAGCGGTCGCCCAGTTTACGGTTGGTCTCTCCAATGTAGAGGAGACCGCATTGGGAGCAACGAATGCAATAGACTAAGTTGGGGGAAATGCAAGTGAAATGTTGCTTCACTTGAAAGGAGTGTTTGGGCCCTTGGACGGTGAGGAGAGAGGAAGTGAAGGGGCAGGTGTTACATCTTTTGCGTGGGCATGGGGTGGTGCTGTAGGTGGGGGTTGAGGAGTAGGGGGTGATGGAGGAGTGGACCAGGGTGTCCCAGAGGGAACGATCCCTATGGAATGCCGACAGGGGGCGGGGGGGTGAAGGGAAGATGTGTTTGGTAGTGGCATCATGCTGGAGTTGGCGGAAATGGCGGAGGATGATCCTTTGAATGCGGAGGCTTGTGGGGTGATAAGTGAGGACAAGGGGGACCCTATCATGTTTCTGGGAGGGAGGAGAAGGCATGAGGGCGGATGCGCAGGAGATGGGCCGGACATGGTTGAAGGCCCTGTCAACGACCGTGGGTGGAAAACCTTGGTTAAGGAAGAAGGAGGACATGTCAGAGGAACTGTTTTTGAAGGTAGCATCATCGGAACAGATGCGACGGAGGCGAAGGAACTGAGAGAATGGGATGGAGTCCTTACAGGAAGCGAGGTGTGAGGAGCTGCAGTCAAGGTAGCTGTGGGAGTCGGTAGGCTTGTAATGGATATTGGTGGATAGTCTATCACCAGAGATTGAGACAGCGAGGTCAAGGAAGGGAAGACAAGTATCAGAGATGGACCATGTGAAAATGATGGAGGGGTGGAGATTGGAAGCAAAATTAATAAATTTTTCCAAGTCCTGACGAGAGCATGAAGCAGCACCGCAATAATGATCGATGTACCGGAGAAAGAGTTGTGGAAGGGGGCCGGCATACGACTGGAACAATGAATGTTCCACATACCCCATAAAGAGACAGGCATAGCTGAGGACATAAATGGGCAAAGAAATAAATGTGAAAGGGGTATGTCAAGTCAAGGTGCAGTATGAGGATCAGTCTGCAAAGTTACCCCTGTTTATAATGTCAGGCAGGGGACCGGTCTCCTTGAAAGGAACTGGCTGGGAGAGATAAATCTTGAGGGCCCGCTAATTTCCCAATTCAAAACCAGAAGTGTTGCTGCAAGAAAAAATGAGTATGCAAAGACCCAATGAGAGAAACCTGTAAAAGTGTTACACCAGGACAGAATTCAAGCTGAAGTCAGTATCCATCGAAAGGAAATGGAAAATCTATTAAAGGACTTTCATGTGCTGTAAAATTCAATCAGCTCCATTTGTGCCACAAACAAGATACGAAGAAGGAAAGGAAGTGTTAAGCCTGTCCCTGGTTGAGTTAAGGAACAAATTAGCTGAGAAGGGACAACGATATGTGATTCTCTAGGAAACTAATAATGACAATAGGAAAGAATTGGAAGAGCTGAAGCAGCAGCGGTGTAAAAGCCCTGAAGCTTTAAAGCCAGAAAGCCCTGAATTTGCAGAAGAGCTGTCAGAAAACCCAACTACTGAGCGTATTCACATTCAGCTCACACCTGAGTCTAGTCCAGCCAACAGCGAAATTAAAGAGAAAACAGCAATACAGGTCAGTGCTCCCAAAAAAAAAGTACACGCAGGAAGAAAAAGAGGAATTATTGACCGTGTTCGGAAAGAAAAACAAAAATAATTTTTTTCCCTTTTCCCCCTTTCTCCTCACACACCATGTAACTCATCGCTATATTGCTTTGTACTTGATGCCATTTATCTGTTTCATCTTGGGAGGGAGGCTCAGCAGGACTGACGTGACTGTCCCCGGAAAATGGTGAAATCATCCACTGAGGGACATAGTGGGCAACTGCCCCTGAAAAGCAGATCTCAGAAACATCAGCTGAGGTCGTTGGGCTACGACGCTCAGCCTGTCAAAAAAGGCCTCCTGAGAGACTTGACCTGTAAATAGTTATTGTGTAAATAATTAATGTGGTTTAAGCTTGTTAGCCGTACTTTTAAGTAAAGGTGGAGGGATGTGGTAAAGTGTGGTACTCCGTCCCTTTAAGAGAATGCAAGTGTACTGATCATGTGACAACACTGATGAATCACAGCACAGCACGGGTAACCAGGAACTGTAAGTCTAGTTCTGGAGGTTTCTGTGTGAGCACATATGATCAGCCCTGGGGTTGGTGTCTCAATAAATTTATTTATTGTTTATTCTTACATCAGTCTCTCCCCATTATTGATTGCAAACAGCAATTGAGAAGAACATAGGAAGGTGTGCAGTTAGAGTTATTAGTGCAGAAGGCTCGCAAACTCATTTACCCAAGACATAAAATAGCCCCTGAGTAGTCTCTTTGTTTGTTGTCCACGTCTCCGAGGTATCTAACAGAGATGACATTAATTAGTTCCTCAGCATTCTTTTCCGAAGATTCAGGTTCAGTTTCTTTGACGTTGACATGCCTTTCATTCTGACAAAGCCGGTCTCAATTCTCCTTTAGATCTCACAATCACATCCCCAATCATCTGTGATCATTTACCCAAAGGATGTGAACGTTTTCACTTGTTGAAGAAATTGTCCACTTCCCTCAATTTTCACTTCCAGGCTTAGGTCTCTGCTTACCACCATTGCATTGGTCTTCTCCACCTTCATTGTTAATCCATGTTCCTCAATGCTTACTTTCATTTTGTTTACAGTTTCTTGTAGTGCCTCTTTTGGCTCCGCAATCAGTGCAGGGTCATCTGTGTATCTTAAATTGTTGAAGTTCAATCCCTTCTCCACTCCCCCCCTCCCCCACCCAGTGCTGCAACCTGAGAGATCTTCAATGTCTCTGAAGATAGCTTCAGTGTACAGGACATGACACATCCCTGATGCTCTCCTCTTTTGATTGGGAAACTGTCTGACAATCTGCTATCAAGTCTCACCACTGCTGATTGATTCCATTACAGACTCTGAATTATTCTTAGATCATTTCCATCAATTTCTAAGCACTCCATCACTTTCTGAGTGAAAGGGAGAAGAAAGGGTTCAGCATAAAATATAAAAACAAAATGTCTTGTAGTTTCCAAAAAGAAATCACACCAGAATGTAAGGCCACAGTGAAGAATGAAAAGGTCACACAGCTAGGCAAAATTTTGTTACCTGGGAAGAATGTTAACACCAGATGGAAATTGTGACCAAGAAATAAGACAAAGGATTGGAATGGACAAAGATGTATTCCAAAAAATGAAAAAGATTATGATCGACTCAAAATTAGCCATGAAAACAAAGCTGAGAATCTTGGGATGCTACATCACACCAACTTTGACAGACGGAAGCGAGTGTTGGCCAATCAGTGAAGCAATGCAGAGACTTCAGGCTGCAGAGGTGTGGTTTTTGAGGTGATTAATGAAGACATCTTGGACGAGCCACACTACCAATGAAGAGGTGCTAGTAAAATCTGAGACCAAAGAACCAACAAAGATGATCCATGCCTCTACAGCAAGACTAACATGGAGATCCATAGTCACCAATGCCCTCTTAGGGCATGGCACCTGAAAACAGGGAGACATATGCCTTCGCCTGGTCTAAAAAGTATTCACTTTCAAGTATCTATCTATGGCTTTGGTTTCTTTGGGAGTTTAATGAACACTGACTGCATAAGTCCCTCAGGTAGAAATCCTGTTCTGTAAATTTTCTTGCTAAGGTCCATCAGTATCCCAATGTTAACATCATTCAGGACTTGCAGCCATTCTGTTGGTATCTCATTGATTCCAGGTGTTTTATTAGCTTTCTTTTTTTTGATCTGTGCACTGACTTTTCCTTCCTTGCTCCATATACAGCCACGTTTTGTAGTTATTCTTCTAATCCATCAGTGTTTTGGTTTCTCATTCATTGCTCTCATGCTGTGTCTTTTCTCAAATTCTTCTATTTCCTTGCAACAATCTTCATGCCACTTTTATTTCTCTGCATGTTTTTCTTACAAGAACATAAGAATTAGCAGCAGGAGTTTTTTTTTTCTTTATTCTTTCATGGAATGTGGGCGTCACTGGCAAGGCCAACATTTGTTGACCATCCTTAATTGCCCTTGAACTGAATGATTTGCTTGGTCATCCCAGAGGGCGGTTAAGAGACAACCGCATTGCTCTAGGTCTGGAGTCACATGTAGATCAGACCAGGTAAGGATGGTAGTTTCCTTCCCTAAAGGACATTAGTGAAGCAGATGGGTTTTTAACAAAAGGTGACCATAGCTGCCATAGTTACCATTGCTGAGACTAGCTTTATATTCTAGATATATTAATGATTTAAATTCCCACATGGGGAATTTCACCCCATTTCCCCAAGGCATTACCCTGGACAGCTGGATTACTAGTCCAGTGACATTATCACTATGCCACAATCTCCCCCTACACTGTTTGGCCATTCGGCTGAATTTGGTCATTCAGCCTATTGAGCCTGCTCTGCCATTCAATAAGATCATGGCTGATCCGGTTGTGATCTCAACTCCACTTATCTGCCTGTCCCCCATAACCCCTGCCTCCCTTGTCAATCAAAAATCTATCTAAATTAGCCTTGAATATATTCATGATCTGGCCTCTGCTGCTCTCCGGGGAAGAGAATTCCAAAGACTAACAACTGTGAAAAAATATTCTCCTCATTGCAATCTTAATCTTAATATTTAAAATGTGCCCCCGGTTCTAGACTCCCTCACAAGGGGAAACATCCTCTCAGCATCCTCCCTGTCAAGTCCCCTCAGGATCTTATGTGTTTCAATAAGATCACCTCTCATTCTTTAAAGTGTAATGGGTACAGACCTTTCCTCATAATCTAACCCATTCATCCCAGGAATCAATCGAGTGAACTTTCTCTGAACTGCTTCTAATGCAATTCTGTCTATTCTTAAGCAAGGAGACAAAAACTACCCATAGTACTCCAGAAAGGGTCTCATTTTACCTGCTTTCCTATTTTGACATATTCTTCTTGTTCCTATTCTGTCTCCTTTATTCCATCATCTAGTATTTCATCAGTCTTCCACACCTTTATTAAGTGGGGAATTAATACCAACAGGAATACGGTTAGGAGGTGTTGGCATAGTGGTATTGTCACTGGGCTAGTGACCCAGAGTAATGATCTGGGTTTGAAACTCACCAGATGGTGGAATTTGAATTCAACAAATATCTGGAATTAAAAGTCTAATAATGACGATTGTTAGAAAAACCTATCTGGTTCACTAATGTTCTTTAGGGAAGGAAATCTGCTGTCCTTACCTGGCCTGGCCTACATGTGACTCCAGACCCACACAGCAATGTGGTTGCCTCTTAACTGACCTTGCAAGCCACTCAGTTGCATAACAATACTCTGGGTGTACCTACACCACATGGACTGCAGCAGTTCAAGAAGACAGCTCACCACCATCAATAAATGCTGGCCTAGCCAGTGACACCCACTGAATTTAAAAAAAAATTGACCTCCCCTGGGACTCAAACGCCACCAGTAGATGGTTGACAAGTACCAGGCAGGATGCACACAGTGGGTAGTGGGAAAACCCCAAAAACACTACAGGTGTAGAGTAAAGGGTTAACACCAGAAGCATCTGATATGATGTAATGATGATGCAGTGTCACATGACTAAGGGACTGAGACACGATGGGAAGCAGAAAGACAACTTGGTGTGGAGTACGGAAATTTATTTGGATCTGTAAAGGAACAAGAAAGGATTTTACGACAGCATTCTTAGGCAAACCCTAAAGAAATCCCATTTAGACCCTAAACAAAACATGATGACAGCAGAGTGTAAAGACTCATAACAAAAACAGAATTACCTGGAAAAACTCAGCAGGTCTGGCAGCATCGGCGGAGAAGAAAAGAGTTGACGTTTCGAGTCCTCATGACCCTTCAACGGAACTCATGAGGACTCGAAACGTCAACTCTTTTCTTCTCCGCCGATGCTGCCAGACCTGCTGAGTTTTTCCAGGTAATTTTGTTTTTGTTTTGGATTTCCAGCATCCGCAGTTTTTTTGTTTTTATCTCTGTGTAAAGACTCATAAAAGTTCCTAGAGATGATTGCAGACCTGAAAGATCTAAAAATCTTTGGTAAAGGACAGGAAAATAGATTGAAGACTCACCTGAGCACGGAGTATTATAGGTGCTGCGGATACAATTGGTCACATTGACCAAGGGTTCAGTTTAGATCACAGTCAAACAGTCAAACTACTGAAGCAGCAACAGATTCAGAGCTCTGGGTAAACACAGAGTCTGCACTGCAACTCCCAGTACCGTTCCAAAGTATGGAAAGCCTGCAACAGGCTCAACACTGGGACAATTGGAGGAATAGATTCTATAGATACACAACAGTTTCAGGGTTGCATAAGAAGGGACAGAAGGATCAGGTTAGTACTTTACACTGCTATTTTTTTAATAGCAGATGATGTTATTGCAAGACAGGGCATCAATGAGGCTTCAAGTTCATATGAGGAAGCCCTCCATGCAGTAGATTCATACTTCAGTGTTCAAAAAAATGTAATCATTGAGTGAACAAAATTTATTAAGAGGAGGCAAAAACTGGGTGAGTACATGGACTTATTTTGGGAAGCTCAGCACATCAGTGCAAAAGATAAGGCTGAAGCATTTGCAACAATCTTCAGCCAGAAATGCCAAGTGGATGATCCAACTCAGCCTCCTCTGGAGGTCCCCAGCATCATAGATGCCAGTCTTCAGCCAATTCGATTCACTTCATGTAATATCAAGAAACAGCTGAAGCACTGGAAAATGTAAACGCTATGGGCTTTGTCATTATTCCTGCAATAGCACTGAAGACTTGTGCTCCAACAGTTACAACATTGGCATCTACCCGGCTATGTAGAAAATTGGCCAAGTGCATAAAAAGCAGGGCAAATCCAACCCAGCCCACACTTGCCCCTTCAGTCTACTCTCCATCATCAGAAAAGTGATGGAAGGGGTCACCAACAGTGCTATGAAGTGGAACTTACTTCAGAACCAACGTGCTCAATGACGCTCAGTTTGGGTTCTCCAGGGCCACTTAGGTCCTAACCTCATTATAGCCTTGATCCAAATACGGACAAAAGAGCTGAACTCAAGAGGTTAGGTGAATGTGACTGCCCTTAACATCAAGGCAGCATTTGACTGAGTGTAGCATCAAGGAGCCCTAGCAAAACTGGAGACAATGGGAATCAGGGGGAAATCTCTCTGCTGGTTGGAATCATACCTAGCACAAAGAAAGATGGTTGTTGAAGGTCAATCATCTCAGCTCCAGAGCAACGTTACAGGAGTTCCTCAGGGTAGTGTCCTCAGGCCAACCATCTTCAGCAGCTTCATCAATGACCTTCCTCCCGTCATATGGTCAGAAGCAGGGATGTTTGCTGATGATTGCACAATGTTCAGCACCATTTATGACTCTTCAGATACTGATTCATATGCAGCAAGACATGGACAACACTCTGGCTTAGGCTGACAAGTAGCAAGTAACATTTATACCATAGAAGTGCCAGGCAATGGCTATCTCCTACAAGAGAGAATCCAACCATCTCCCCTTGACATTCAATGGCATTACCATCACTGAATCCCCCACTATCAACATCCTGGGAGTTGCCATTGACCAGAAACTGAACTGAATTAGCCATATAAATACTGTGGCTACAAGAGCAGGTCAGAGGCTGGGAATCCTGCAGCATTTAACTCACCCCCTGATTCCCTAAAGCCTGTCCACAAGGCACAAGTTAGGAGTGTAATGGAATATTCTCCACTTGCCTGGATGAGTGCAGCGCCAACAACACTCAACAAGCTAGACACCATCAAGGACAAAGCAGCCCGCTTGATTGGCACCCCCTCCACAAACATTCACTCCCTCCATCAGTGATGAACAGTAGCAGCAGTATGTACCATCTACAAGATGCACTGCAGCAACTCACCAAGGCTCCTTCAACAGCACCTTCCAAACCTGTGATGTCTACCACCTCGAAGGACAAGGACAGCAGGTTCTTGGGAACATTGCCACCTGGAAGTTCCCCTCCAAGTCACTCACCATCCTGACTTGGAAATACATCACTGTTCCTTCACTGTCATTGGGTCAAAACCCTGGAACTCCCTTCCTAATAACACAGAAAAAACAAATAACCTTCTTAGAAGAAGTTAAGGAAACAGAAAATAATTATTGGTGCATTAAATTAGAAGTTGTTGGCATCCCACAGAATTCAAGCTGGATACTGGGGCAGGTGTTTCACTATTATCAGATGAAGTTAAATGGCTCTAAAATGTCATAATACAGCCATATTCCATCCAGATGCAAGGTCCAAGAGGGACTACAATAAAAGTAACAGGCCAACACTTGGCAGGATTAAGATAGATGGATAAAGAAATTGTGGAATCCCTGTATGTGATACAGAACCAGGAGACATCATTACTAAGCAGAAAAGCATGCTTGCAGCTGAGGCTCATTTACAAGGTTGATGAAATTTCCAATGAGCAGTCCAGTAATGTATTCAGAAATGAATTTCCACCCTATTTTCAGACTTAGGAAAGCTGAAAACAGAATATCACATAACCCTAAGGGTGGATGCTAAGCCTATTTGTTTTTTCACAGTGAGGAATGTCCCTATCCCGTTCTTAGAGAAAGCCAAGAGTGAGATTGGACACATGTTACAACAAGAGGTCATTTTTCCAGTAACCTTACTGACAAAGTGGTGTTCTGGAAAGGTCACGGTACCAAAGCCTAATGGTTCAATTAGAACATGCATGGACTTTACTCAGTTAACCAAGTCCATAGAGCGTGAGATCCACCTGATGGCATCAGTAGATGAAAGTCTCACCAAATTAGCAAAAAACACTCTCTTCTCAAAATTGGATGCTCAGAGCAGCTTTTGGCAGTTGCCTCTGGACAAAGAATCCAGATTGTTAACAACTTTTATCACCCCATTTGGTCGTTATTGTTTTAACAGTTTACCATTCGGAATTGCTTCTGCACCTGAGATATTCCAAAGAACAATGTCTCAGACCCTGGAAAGCTTGGAATGAATAATATGCCTTATGGGTGACATTCTCATACATAGTTCATCATAACCATTGAGTGAGAGCTGTCTTTAAAGTCCTGGAAGAAGCAGGTTTGACATTAAATGACAAATATGAATTTGTAAAGCCAATGATAAAATTCTTAGGCATTGCACAAGCTACAGGAATTACAGCCAACCCACAGAAAACCAAGGTCATTAAAGAGTTCCCACAGTCTAAAAATATCACAAAATTACAAGGATTCCTTGGAATGGTCAATCAAGTGGGTAACTTCCTACCAAACTTGGCAGAAATCAAATGACAGCTGTTGAGACAAAGTCAACAATGGTGCTGGAACATGGGCCAGCAAAATACTTTTGATAAGATCAAAAATCTCCTAATTTCACCAGAAATTCTAGTGCACTCTGATCCAGAGTTACCAACAATTGTAGCAGCAGATGCATCATCTGCAGACTCGGGTGCTGTGCTCTTTCAAGTTCCAAAAAGATGGACAAAGAAGACCAGTTTATCATACCTCAAGATCTCTCAGGGACATGGAGAAGTGTTATGTAACCATTGAGAAAGAAGCATTAGCCTGTGAGAAGTTCTCTGATTGTGTCATAGGATTAACGTTTAAAATTGAAATAGAGAAAAGAAAATAACCTTTTTATGAGAAGTTAACAAAACAGAAAATACTTACTGAAGCATTAAATTAGAAGTTGGCGGTCACCCCACAGAATTCAGCTAGATACTGGGGCAGGTGTTTCAATATTATCTGATGAAGTAAAATAGCTTCAAAATATCACATTACAGTTCTGCTCCATCCAGTTGCAAGATCCAGGAGCAACCACAATAAAAGTAACAGGCCAAAACTTGGCAGGATTAAGATTGAAGGATAAAGAAATTGTGGAACCCCTGTATATGATAAAGAACCAGGAGACATCATCACTGAGCAGAAAAGCATGCTTGCAGCTGAGGCTCATTTACAAGGTTAATAGAATTGCTGACGAGCAGTCCAGTAATGTACTCAGAAATGAATTTATATCCCTATTTGTTGTAACAGTGCGAACCACTCACTCCATCTACCTTTCCTACAAGACCATGGGAATGGATTTATTTGACTTTAACAACAAAGTTTTCATCATTGTCGTTGACTAGTACTCTGGATGACTTGAAGTGAGTAGACTGCACAGCATCATGGTGGAGGCAGTCGTTACATCACTAAGAAGAATCTTCATGGCAATATGGCATCCCAGATGTTGTGGTGACAGACAACAGTCCTGGGGAATGTTCCATAACCGCACAAGAATATAGTTTCATGCATGTGACTATTTCGACCAGATATCCTCAGTCAAATGGAGAAGCAGAAAAAGGAGTTTGAAAAGTTAAGGAATTGATGAAAAAGAACAAAGATATTGACTTAGCCCTTCTTAACTACAAAGCCTCTCTGCTTGTATTCTTGCAATCTGAATTATTGATGGGAAGAAGGCTGCGAATGCAAATTCCAGCTCCACAACAAACTGTACAACCTAACCTCAGATGGTCATGAGAAAGTTAGAAAGCGTGAGAGCAACACAGAGACAGTCAATCTCGTGATTTCAACTTCAGGCACGGAGCACGAGACTTCAAAGTGCTGCTGCCCAGGGAGAGAATGTGGATACGAGAGCAATAGAACAAAGGCACTGTAATAGAAATAGCTCCACAACCAAGATCTTATAGAATTGAGATGGGTCAGGAAAATATCACAAGGAAATGGAGAGCCTCGACATCATTGGGAAGGAAACCAATGGAACCTAGACATACTGTTTAGATCCGGATGGAGACAAGGAAGCAGAAACAAGTAGAAACTCTGCAACCACTCAGGTGGAAGACACTCCTATCGACCGACAAGAGAATGCAATTCATCCTCGAAACAAAATCAGGACCAGATCAGGGAGATTGGTCAAGGCACCACAGAGGCTAACCCTGTGAAGTCTGAGATTTTGGAGAGAGATGTAAGAAGCTGTATATAACTCTTTTGAGTACAAACATGTTTCCATCTGCTGTTTCAGATGAAATTACATTGTTTCATAGTTTGCCATTGTGAGATTTGAATTCTTGATCTTAGGGTTATAAACCCAGTACCATAACCACTTGGCTATTTAGGCCAAGCTGGAAGCTGCATATAGTTGGGATACAGATACTAATGTAACCACTGATGTAACTATGATGCAATGTCACATGACTAAGAGACTGTGATCAGGTGGGAAGTAGAAGTAGAACCTCACGTAGAGCACTTAGATTTATATAGATCTGCAAATAAACAAGAATGGTTTTTACAAATAACAGCCTACAGTAGCATTCTTAGGGTAACAGGCAAACCCTAAGGAAACCCCATCTAGAACACAAACCCAAGGTGAAACAACAGAGGACAGTGGGAAAAGCGCAAACACAGACAAGGGCAGGGAGAATAACCCCAACACACACAGGGGCAGGGAGAATAACCCCAACACACACAGGGGCAGGGAGAATAACCCCAACACTCACAGGGGAGGGAGAATACTCCCAACACACACAGGGGCATGGAAAATATGGCAACACAGACAGAGCGGGGGGAATATCCCCAACACACACAGTGCAGGGGGAATACCCCAAAACACAGAGGGGCCGGGAGAAAAACCCAATAAACACAGTGGCAGGGAGAATACTCCAACACACACAGGGGCAGGGAGAATACCCCAACGCACACAGGGGCAGGGAGAATGCCTCAACACACACAGCATCAGGGACAATAACACCAACATATATAGGTGAAGGGAGAATACCACAACACACACAGGGGCAGAGGGAATGCCCTCAACACTCAGAGAGGCAGGGAGATTACCCCCAACACACACAGGGGCAGGTAGAATACACCAACACACACAGGGGCAGTTGGAATACCCCAACACACTCAGGGGCAGGGGGAATACCCCCAACACAGACAGAGCAGGGGGAATAACCCCACCACACACAGGGGCAGGGAGAAAACCTCAACAAAGGGGCAGGGAGAATACCCCAACACACACAGGGGCAGGGAGAATACCCCAACACACACAGGGGCAGGGAGAATACCCCAACACAGATAGGGCAGGAGAAATACCCCCAACATACACAGGGGTTGGGGAATACCCCAACACACACAGGGGAAGTGAGAATACCACCAAAACACACAGCGGCAGGGAGAATAACCCCAACACACACAGGGCAGGGGGAATACCCCAACAAACACAGGGGCAGGGAGAATACCACAACACGCACAGGGGCAGGGAGAATATGGCAAAACAGACAGGGCGGGGGGAATATCCCCAACACACACAGTGCAGGGGGAATACCCCAAAACACAGAGGGGCCGGGAGAAAAACCCAATAAACACAGTGGCAGGGAGAATACTCCAACACACACAGGGGCAGGGAGAATACCCCAACGCACACAGGGGCAGGGAGAATGCCTCAACACACACAGCATCAGGGACAATAACACCAACATATATAGGTGAAGGGAGAATACCACAACACACACAGTGCAGGGGGAATACCCCAAAACACAGAGGGGCCGGGAGAAAACCCCAATAAACACAGGGGCAGGGAGAATACCCCAATGCACACAGGGGCTGGGAGAATAGACCAACACACACAGGGGCAGGCAGCATACCCCCAACAAGCACAGGGGCAGGGAGAATACCCTCAACTGACACAGCATCAGGGAAAATAACACCAAACTATATAGGATAAAAGCGAATACCATAACACACACAGGGGCAGGGGGAATGCCCGCAACACTCAGAAAGGCAGGGAGATTACCCCCAATATACACAGGGGCAGGTAGAATATACCAACACACACTGGGGCAGGGAGTATACCCCAAAACAAACACAGGGGCAGGAAGAATAACCCCAACACATTCAGGGGCAGGGAGAATACCCTCAACACACACAGGGGCAGGGAGAATACCCTCAACACACACAGGGGCAGGGAGAATACCCTCACACACAGAGGGGCAGGGAGAATACCCCCCAACACACAAAGGGGCAGGGAGAATACCCCCAACACACACAGGGGCAGGGAGAATACTCCCAACACACACAGGGGCAGGGAGAATACCCTCAACACACACAGGGGTAGGGGGAATACCCCAAAACAGACAGGGCATGGAGATTACCCCCAACACACACAAGGGCTGGGACAATACCCTCAACAGACACAGGGGCAGGGAGAATGCCCCCAACGAACATAGGGGAAGGGAAAATTCCCTCAACAGGCACAGGGTCCGGGAGAATACCCCGCATGCACATTGGGGGAGGGAGAATACCACAACACACACAGTGGCATGAGGAATACCCCCAACACACGCAGGGGAAGGGAGACTACCACAGCACAGACAAGGGCAGGCAGAATACCCCAACACAGAGAGGACAGGGAGGATACCCCAACATAGAGAGGGCAGGGAGAATACCCTCAACATACACAGGGGCAGGAGGAATACCCCAACACACACAGGGCAGTGGGAATACACCCAACACACTCAGGGGCAGGGAGAATACACCAACACACACAGGGCAGTGGGAATACACCCAACACACTCAGGGGCAGGGAGAATACCCACAGCACACAGCGACAGGGGGAATACCCGCAACAGACTCAACGGGCAAGGAGAATACCCAAACACACACAGGGCAGCGGGGAATACACCCAACACACTCGGGGGCAGGGAGAAAACCTCAGAAACAAAGGGGCAGGGAGATAACCCCAGCACACATAAGGGGAGGGAGAATACCACATCAAACACAGGTGCAGGGGTAATTACCGCAACACACATAGCGGCATGGCGAATACCCCCAACACACACAGGGCAAGGGAGAATAACTCCAACACACACATGGGCAGGGAGAATAACCCCAACACACACAGGGGCAGGGAGAATAAACACAATGCACACAGGGGCATGGAGAATACCCCCAAAACACTCAGGGGCAGGGAGAATAACCCAACACACACAGGGCAGTGGGAATAGCCCCAAAACACTCAGGGGCAGGGGGAATAACCCAACACACACAGGGCAGTGGGAATACCCCCAAAACACTCAGGGGCAGGGGGAATAACCCAACACACGGGCAGGAGAATACCCGCAGCACATAGCAGCAGGGAGAATACCCTCAACAGACACAGGAGCACGGAGAAGACCCCAACAATCAGAAAGGCAGGGAGATTACCCCCAAAGCACACAGGGGCAGGTTGAATATACCAACACACCCAGGGGCAGTTGGAATACCCCAACGCACTCAGGGGCAGCGGGAATACCCCCAACACAGACAGGGCAGGGGGAAATATCCCTACCACACACAGGGGCAGGGAGAATAATTGCAACACACACAGGGGCAGGGAGAATACCCCAACACAGACAGGGCAGGGGGAATACCCTCAACACACACAGGGGCAGGGGGAATACCCCAACACACACAGGGGCAGGGAGAATACTCCTACCACACTCAGGGGCAGGGAGAAAACCTCAAAAACAAAGGGGTAGTGAGATAAACACAGCACACACAGGGGCACAGAGAATAAGCCTCAACAGACACAGGGGCAGGGAGAATGCCCCCAACACACATAAGGGGAGGGAGAATACCACATCAAACACAGGGGCAGGGGGAATAACTGCAACAGACTAGGCAGCATGGGGAATACCCCCAACACACTTAGGGGAAGGGAGAAAACCTCAACACACACAGGGGCAGGGAGAATAACCCCAACACACACAGGGCCAGGGAGAATAACCCCAACACACACTGGGCCAGTGAGATTAACCCCAACACACACAGGGGCAGGGAGAATAACCCCAACACACACAGGGGCAGGGAGAATAACCCCAACACACACTGGGCCAGTGAGATTAACCCCAACACACACAGGGGCAGGGAGAATAACCCCAACGCACACAGGGGCAGGGAGAATAACCCCAACACACACAGGGGCAAGTGAGAATAACCCCAACACACACAGGGGCAGGGAGAATAATCCCAACGCACACAGGGGCAGGGAGAAAACCCCAACTCACACAGGGGCAGGCAGAATATCCCAACACACACAGGGGCAGGGAGTATACCCCCAACACACACAGGGGCAGGGAGAATAACCCCAAAACACACAGGGACAGTTGGAATACCCCAACACACTCAGGGACAGCGGGAATACCCCCAACACAGACAGGGCAGGGGGAAATATCCCTACCACACACAGGGGTAGGGAGCATAATTGCAACACACACAGGGGCAGGGGGAATACCCCCAACACACACAGGTGAAGGGAGACTGCACCAACATAGACAGGGGCAGGGAGAATACCCTGGCACAGACAGGCCAGTGGCAATACCCCAACACAGACAGTGCAGGGGGAAAACCCCCAACACACACAGGGCAAGGAGGATACTCCAACAGAGACAGTGCAGGGGGAATACCCTCAACATACTCAGGGACAGGGAGAATACCCTCAACAGACACAGGGGCTAGGAGAATAGCCCAACACACACAGGGCACTGGGAATACACCCAACACACTCAGGGGCAGGGAGAATAACCCAACACACACAGGGCAGTGGGAATAGCCCCAAAACACTCAGGGGCAGGGGGAATAACCCAACACACACAGAGCAGTGGGAATACCCCCAACACACGGGCAGGAGAATACCCGCAGCACATAACAGCAGGGAGAATACCCTCAACAGACACAGGAGCACGGAGAAGACCCCAACAATCAGAAAGGCAGGGAGATTACCCCCAAAGCACACGGGGGCAGGTTGAATATACCAACACACCCAGGGGCAGTTGGAATACCCCAACGCACTCAGGGGCAGCGGGAATACCCCCAACACAGACAGGGCAGGGGGAAATATCCCTACCACACACAGGGGCAGGGAGAATAATTGCAACACACACAGGGGCAAGGGGAATACCCCCAACACACACAGGTGAAGGGAGACTACACCAACATAGACAGGGGCAGGGAGAATACCCCAACACAGACAGGGCAGGGGGAATACCCTCAACACACACAGGGGCAGGGGGAATACCCCAAAACACACAGGGGCAGGGAGAATACTCCTACCACACTCAGGGGCAGGGAGAAAACCTCAAAAACAAAGGGGTAGTGAGATAAACACAGCACACACAGGGGCAGAGAGAATAAGCCTCAACAGACACAGGGGCAGGGAGAATGCCCCCAACACACATAAGGGGAGGGAGAATACCACATCAAACACAGGGGCAGGGGGAATAACCGCAACAGACTAGGCAGCATGGGGAATACCCCCAACACACTTAGGGGAAGGGAGAAAATCTCAACACACACAGGGGCAGGAAGAAAACCTCAACACACACAGGGGCAGGGAGAATAACCCCAACACACACAGGGGCAGGGAGAATAACCCCAACACACACAGGGCCAGGGAGAATAACCCCAATACACACACGGCCAGTGAGATTAACACCAACACACACAGGGGCAGGGAGAATAACCCCAACACACACAGGGCCAGTGAGAATAACCCCAACACACACAGGGGCAGGGAGAATAATCCCAACACACACAGGGACAGGGAGAATAACCCCAACACTCACAGGGCTGAAAGTGTGGCACTCCATCAGTAGTGAGCCTCTCACAGTGTGGCACTCCCTCAGTACTGACTCTCCGACAGTACAGCACTCCCTAATAAGTGACCATCGACATGGCAGCACTCCCTAAATACTGGCCCTCCGACAACGCAGCACTCCCTCAGATACTGACCCTCTGACAGTGCGGCACACCCTGAGTACTAACCCTCTGACATTGCAGCAGTCCTTCAGCACTGACCCACTGACAGTGCAGCGCTCCCTCAGTACGGACCCTCGAACAGTGCAGCACTCCCTCAGTAATGAACCTCGGACAGTGTAGCATTCCCTCAGTGCTGACCCTCTGACAGTGCAGCGCTCCCTCAGTACTGACCCTCTACAATGCGGCACTCCCTCAGTACTGACCCTCCGACAGTGCAGCACTCCCTCAGTGCTGACCCTCTGACAGTGCAGCGCTCCCTCAGTACTGACGCTCTAACAGTGCGGCACTCCGTTAGTACTGATCAGCTGAAAGTGTGGCACTCCATCAGTAGTGAGCCTCTCACAGTGTGGCATTCCTCAGTACTGACTCTCCGACAGTGCAGCACTCCCTAATTAGTGACCATCGACATGGCAGCACTCCCTAAATACTGGCCCTCCGACAACGCAGCACTCCCTCAATACTGACCCTCTGACAGTGCGGCACTCCCTCAGCACTGACCCTCTGACAGTGCGACACTCCCTCAGCACTGACCCTCTGACAGTGTGGCACTCCCTCAGCACTGACCCTCTGACAGGGCGGCACTCCCTTAATACTGACCCTCTGACAGTGCGGCACTCCCTCAATACTGACCCTCTGACAGTGCGGCACTCCCTCAATACTGACCCTCTGACAGTGCGGCACTCCCTCAATACTGACCCTCTGACAGTGGGGCACTCCCTCAGCACTGACTCTCTGACAGTGTGGCACACCCTCAATACTGACCCTCTGACAGTGCAGCACACCCTCAATACTGACAGTGCAGCATTCCCTCAGTACTGGCTCTCCAACAGTGTGGCACTCCCTCGGCACTGACCCTTTGATAGTGCACACTCCCTCAGTACTGATTCTCTGACAGTGCAGCACTCCCTTGGCACTGAGCCTCTGACAGTGTGGCACTCCCTCAATATTGACACTCCGACAGTGCACTACTCCCTCAGTACTGACCCTCTGACAGTGCAGTGCTCTCTCAGTACTGACCCTGACAATGCGGCCCTCCCTCAGTACAGATCCTCTGACAGTGCGCTACTCCCTCATTATTGACCCCCTGACAGTGCGGCATGCCCTCAGTACTGACCCTCAGAAAATGCAGCACTCCCTCAGTACTGACCTTCTGACAGTACAGCGCTCCTTCAGTACTGAAGCTCTAACAGTGCGGCACTCTGTTAATACTGACCCGCTGAAAGTGTGGCACTCCATCAGTAGTGAGCCTCTCACAGTGTGGCACTCCCTCAGTACTGACTCTCCGACAGTACAGCACTCCCTAATTAGTGAACATCGACATGGCAGCACTCCCTAAATACTGGCCCTCCGACAACGCAGCACTCCCTCAGATACTGATCCTCTGACAGTGCGGCACACTCTGAGTACTAACCCTCTGACATTGCAGCAGTCCTTCAGCACTGCCCTCTGACAGTGCAGCGCTCCCTCAGTACTGACCCTCGAACAGTGCAGCACTCCCTCAGTAATGAACCTCGGACAGTGTAGCATTCCCTCAGTGCTGACCCTCTGACAGTGCAGCGCTCACTCAGTACTGACCCTCTACAATGCGGCACTCCCTCAGTACTGACCCTCCGACAGTGTAGCACTCCCTCAGTGCTGACCCTCTGACAGTGCAGCGCTCCCTCAGTACTGACCCTCTGACAGTGCAGCATTCCCTCAGTACTAACCCTCGGACAGTGTAGCACTCCCTCTGTGCTGACCCTCTGACAGTGCAGCGGTCCCTCAGTAATGACCCTATGACAGTGCGGCACACCCTCAGTACTGACCTTCAGAAAGTGCTGCGCTTCCTCAGCACTGACCCTCTGACACTGTGGCACTCTATCAGTACTAATTCTCTGACAATGCGGCACTCTCTCAGTAGTAACACTCTGACAGTGTGGCACACCCTCAGGACTGACCGTCCGACAGTTTGGAACTCCCTCAGTACAGAACTTCCAACAGAGCGGAACTTCCACAATATTCACCCTCTGATAGTGCAGTATTCCCTCAGTACTGGCCCTCCAATAGTGTGGCACTCCCTTGGTACTGACCCTTTGATAGTGCACACTCCCTCAGTACTGACCCCCTGACAGTGCAGCACTCACTCAGTACTGACCCACTGACAGTGCAGCCCTCCCTCAGTACTGCCTCTCTGACAGTGGGGCACTCAATCAGTACTGACCCTCTGACACTGCAGCACACCCTTGGCACTGAGCCTCTGAGAGTGCGGTACTCCCCCAATATTGACGCTCCGACAGTGTGCTACTCCCTCAGTCCTGACTCCCTGACAATGCAGCACTCCCTCAGTACTGACCCTCTGACAGTGTGGCATTCCCTAAGTACTGACCCTCTGGCAGTGCAACACTCCCTCAGTACTGACCCTCTGACAGTGCCGGATACCTTCAGTACTGACCCTCTGACAGTGCGACACCCCCTTGGTACTGACCCTCTGACAGTGCAGCACTCCCTCAGTACTGACCCCCTGACAGTGCGGCACTCCCTCAGTATTCACCGTCTGTCACCACAGCACGCTCTCATGACTGACTCTCCGACAGCGCCCTACATGCTCAGTACTGACTGTCTGACAGTGCAGCACTCTCTCAGTAGTAGCCCTCTGACAATGGTGCATTCTCTCAACTCTGACCCTCCAAAAGTGTGGCACTCACTCATGACTGACCCTCTGACAGTGCACCACTCCCTTACTACTGACCCTCTGACAGTGCAGCACTCCCTCAGTACTGATTCTCTGACAGTATGGCACTCCCTCAGTACTGACCCTCTGACAGTGCAGCACTCCCTCAGTACTGACCCTCTGACAGTGCGGGACTCCTTCAGTACTGACCCTCTGACAGTGCAGCATGCCCTCTGTACTGACCCCCTGATAGTGCGGCACTCCCTCATTATTCACCCTCTGACAGTGCAGCACTCCCTCATGACTGACTCTCTGACAGTGCCCTACACCCTCAGTACTGACCATTTGACAGTGCAGCATTCCCTCTGTACTGAGCCTCCAACAACGTGGTGCTCCCTCAGTAGTGGCCCTCTGACAAAGTGGCACTCCCTCAGTACTGACCCTCTGACAGTGCAGCACTCCCTCAGTAGTGGCCCTCTGACAGTGCGGCACTCCCTCAGTACTGACCCTCTGACAGTGCAGCACTCCCTCAGTCGTGGCCCTCTGACAATACGGCACTCCCTCAACTCTGACACTCCAACAGTGCGGGACTCACTCCTGACTGACTCTCTGACAGTGCGGCACTCTCTCAGTACTGATTCTCCGACAATGTGGCACTCCATCAGTAGTAACCCTCTAACATTGCGGCATTTCCTCAGTGCTCACCTCTGACTGTGCGGCACTCTCTCCGATCTGACTCTCCTAAAGTGTGGCACTCCATCATGACTGACTCTCTGACAGTGCCCTACTCCCTCAGTACTGACCGTCTGACAGTGCGGCATTCCCTCTGTACTGAGCCTTTGAAAGTGCAGCACTCCCTCAGTACTGACTCTCTGACAGTACAACACACCCTCAGTACTGGCTCTCTGACAGTGCAGCACTCCCTTGGCAATGAGCCTCTGACAATGTGGCACTCTCTCAGTAGTAACACTCTGACAGTGGGGCACACTCTCAGGATTGACCCTCCAACAGTTTGGAACTCCCTCAGTACAGAACCTCCAACAGAGCAGAACTTCCTCAGTATTCACCCTCTGACAGTGCGGTATTCCCTCAGTACTGGCCCTCCAATAGTGTGGCACTCCCTCGGTACTGACCCTTTGATACTGCACACTCCCTCAGTACTGACTCTCTGACAGTGCAGTACTCCCTTAGCACTGAGCCTCTAACAGTGGCACTTCCTCTATATTGACGGTCCGACAGTGCGCTACTCCCTCAGTACTGACCCCCTGAGAGTGCAGCACTCCCTCAGTACTGACCCTCTGACAGTATTGCACTCCTTCAGTACTGACCCTCTGACAGTGCGGCACACCCTCAGTACTGACCTTCAGAAAGTGCTGCGCTTCCTCAGCACTGACCCTCTGACACTGTGGCACTCTATTAGTACTAATTCTCTGACAATGTGGCACTCTCTCAGTAGTAACACTCTGACAGTGCGGCACACCCTCAGGACTAAACCTCCAACAGTTTGGAACTCCCTCAGTACAGAACCTCCAACAGAGCGGAAGTTCCTCAATATTCATCCTCTGACAGTGCGGTATTCCCTCAGTACTGGCCCTCCAACAGAATGGCACTCCCTTGGTGCTGACCCTTTGATAGTGCACATTCCCTCAGTACTGACTCTCTGACAGTGCATTACTCCTTTGGCACTGAGTTCTGACAGTGTGGCACTCCCTCAGTATGACCCCCTGACAGTGCAGCACTCCCTCTGTACTGACCCTCTGACAGCGCAAAACGCCCTTAGTACTGACCCTCAGTGTGGCATTCCCTCTGTACTGACCCTTTGACATTGCGGCATTCCCTCAGTACTAAGCCTCCAACAGCGTGGTGCTCTCTCAGTGGTGGCCCTCTGACAATGCGGCACTCACTCAGTACTGACCCTTTGATAGTGCAGCACTCCCTCAGTACTGACTCTCTGACAGTACAACACACCCTCAGTACTGGCTCTCTGACAGTGCAGCACTCCCTTGGCAATGAGCCTCTGACAATGTGGCACTCTCTCAGTAGTAACACTCTGACAGTGGGGCACACTCTCAGGATTGACCCTCCGACAGTTTGGAACTCCCTCAGTACAGAACCTCCAACAGAGCAGAACTTCCTCAGTATTCACCCTCTGACAGTGCGGTATTCCCTCAGTACTGGCCCTCCAATAGTGTGGCACTCCCTCGGTACTGACCCTTTGATACTGCACACTCCCTCAGTACTGACTCTCTGACAGTGCAGTACTCCCTTAGCACTGAGCCTCTAACAGTGGCACTTCCTCTATATTGACGGTCCGACAGTGCGCTACTCCCTCAGTACTGACCCCCTGAGAGTGCAGCACTCCCTCAGTACTGACCCTCTGACAGTATTGCACTCCTTCAGTACTGACCCTCTGACAGTGCGGCACACCCTCAGTACTGACCTTCAGAAAGTGCTGCGCTTCCTCAGCACTGACCCTCTGACACTGTGGCACTCTATTAGTACTAATTCTCTGACAATGTGGCACTCTCTCAGTAGTAACACTCTGACAGTGCGGCACACCCTCAGGACTAAACCTCCAACAGTTTGGAACTCCCTCAGTACAGAACCTCCAACAGAGCGGAAGTTCCTCAATATTCATCCTCTGACAGTGCGGTATTCCCTCAGTACTGGCCCTCCAACAGAATGGCACTCCCTTGGTGCTGACCCTTTGATAGTGCACATTCCCTCAGTACTGACTCTCTGACAGTGCATTACTCCTTTGGCACTGAGTTCTGACAGTGTGGCACTCCCTCAGTATGACCCCCTGACAGTGCAGCACTCCCTCTGTACTGACCCTCTGACAGCGCAAAACGCCCTTAGTACTGACCCTCAGTGTGGCATTCCCTCTGTACTGACCCTTTGACATTGCGGCATTCCCTCAGTACTAAGCCTCCAACAGTGTGATGCTCCCTCAGTGGTGGTCCTCTGACAATGCGGCACTCCCTCAGTACTGACCCTCTGACAGTGCAACACTCACTCAGTCCTGACCCTTTGATAGTGCACACTCCCTTGGCACTGAGCCTCTAACAGTGCGGCACTCCTTCAAAATTGATGCTCCGACAGTGCGCTACTCCCTCAGTACTGACCCTCTGACAGTGCGGCATTCCCTCAGTACTGACCCTCTGATAGTGCGGCACTCCCTCAGTACTGACCCTCTGACAGTGCTGCACTCCCTCAGTACTGACCCTCTGATAGTGCAGCACTCCCTCAGTCCTAACCCTCCAGCAGTGCGGCACTCACTCATGACTGACTCTCTGACAGTGCACCACTCCCTTACTACTGACCCTCTGACAGTGCGGCACTCTCTCAGTACTCACCCTCTGACAGTGCGGCGCTCTCTCCGAACTGACTCTCCTAAAGTGTGGCACTCCTTTAGTACTGTCCCTTTGACAGTGCGGCCCTCCCTCTATACTGAGCCTCCAGCAGTGCAGCATCTCTCAGTCCTGACCCTGTCACAGTGCGGCACTGCCTTAGTACTGACCTTCTGACAGTGCAGCACTCCCTCAGTACTGACCCCCTGACAGTGTGGCGCTCCCTCAGTACTGAGCCTTTGACAGTGCAGCATTCCCTCTGTACTAAGCCTCCAACAGCGTGGTGCTCCCTCAGTGGCCCTCTGACAATGTGGCACTCCCTCAGTACTGACCCTTTGATAGTGCAGCACTCCCTCAGTACTGACTCTCTGACAGTGCAGCACTCCCTTGGCACTGAGCCTCTGACAGTGCGGCACTCCCTCAATACTGACACTCCAACAGTGCGCTACTCCCTCAGTACTGACCCCCTGACAGTGCAGCACTCCCTCAGTACTGACCCTCTGACAGTGCAGCGCTCACTCAGTAGTGACCATCTGACAGTGGGGTACTGAATCAGTACTGACTCTCTGACAGTGCAGCACTCCCTTGGCACTGAACTTCTGACAGTGCGACACTCCCTCAGTACTGACCCCTGAGAGTGCAGCACTCCCTCGGTCCTGACTCTCTGACAGTGCCGGACTCCTTCAGTACTGACCCTTTGACAGCACCACACCCCCTTAGTAATGACCCTCTGACAGCGCGAAACCCGCTTAGTGCTGACCCTCTGACAGTGTGGCACTTCCTCAGTACCGACCCCCTGACAATGCGGCACTCCCTCAGTATTCACCCTCTGACAGTGCAGCACTCACTCATGACTGACTCTCTGACAGTGCCCTACTCCCTCAGTACTGACCATCTGACAGTGCGGCATTCCCTCTGTACTGAGCCTCCAACAACACGGTGCTCCCTCAGTAGTGGCCCTCTGACAAAGTGGCACTCCCTCAGTACTGACCCTCTCACAGTGCAGCACTCAATCAGTACTAACCTTGTGACAGTGCAGCACTCCTTCAGTAGTGGCCCTCTGACAGTGCGGCACTCCCTCAGTACTGATGCTCTGACAGTTTGGCGCTCAACCAGTGCAGACCTCCAACAGTGTGGCACTCCCTCAGTACTGACCCTGTGACAGTGCAGCACTCAATCAGTACTAACCCTGTGACAGTGCAGCACTCCCTCAGTACTGACCCTCTGACAGTGTGGCACTCCCTCGTACTGACCCTCTAACAGTTTAGAGTTCCCTTGGTGCAGACCCTCCAACAGTGCAGCACTCCCTCAGTATTCACCCTCTGACAGCGCAGCACTCCCTCATGACTGAGTCTCTGACAGTGCCCTACTCCCTCAGTATTGACCCTCTGACATTGCGGCACGCCCTCAGTACTTACCTTCAGAAAGTGCAGCTGTCCCTCAGCACTGACCGTCTGACAGTGCGGCACTCTCTCAGTACCGATTCTCCGACACTACGGCACTCCTTGAGTAGTGACCATCTGGCAGTGCAGAACTCCCTCAGTACTGACTTTCCAACGGTGCGGCATTCCCTCAGTACTGACCCTCTGACAGTGCGGCATTCCCTCAGTACTGACCCTCTGACAGTGCGGCGCTCTCTCCGAACTGACCCTCCAAAAGTGTGGCATTACCTTATCACTAACCCTTTGGCAGTGCGGCACTCCCTCTGCACTGATCCTCCAGCAGAGCAGAATCTCTCAGTCCTGACCCAGTTACAGCGCGGCACTCCCTCTTTACTGATCCTCTGACATTGCAGCACCGTCTTAGTACTGACTCTTTGAAAGTGCAGCGTTCTCTCAGTACTGACCCTCTGACAGTGCAGACTCCCCCAGTACTGACCCACTGACACTGTGGCACTCACTCAGTACTGATTCTCCAGCAATGTGGCACTCTTTCAGTAGTAACCCTCTGACAGTGCGGAACTCCCTCAGTACTGACCCTCCAAAAGTGTGGCACTCCCTGAGTACTGACCCTCTGAAAGTGTGACACTCTCTCAGTACTGACCCTCTGACAGTACGGCACACCCTCAGTACTGACCCTCTGATAGTGCAGCACTCTCAGTATTGATTCTCCAACAATGCGGCACTCCATCAGTAGTAACCCGCTAACAGTGCGGTATTCCCTCAGTACTCACCCTCTGACGGTGCGGCGCTCTCTCCGAACTGATCTCCTAAAGTGTGGCACTCCTTTAGTACTGTCCCTTTGACAGTGCGGCCCTCCCTCTGTACTGAGCCTCCAGTGGTACAGCATCTCTCAGTCCTGACATTGTTACAGTGCGGCACTGCCTTTGTACTGAATCTCTGACATTGCAGCACTGCCTTAGTACTGACCCTCTGACAGTGCAGCACCCCTCCAGTACTGAATCTCTGACATTGCAGCACTGCCTTAGTACTGACCCTCTGACAGTGCAGCACCCCTCCAGTACTGAATCTCTGACATTGCAGCACTGCCTTAGTCCTGACCCTCTGACAGCGCTGTACTCCCTTAATCCTGAGCCTCTGAAAGTGCAGCACTCCCTCAGTACTGACCCTCTGACAGTGTAGCACTCCCTCAGTACTGACCCTCTGACAGTGTAGCACTCCCTCAGTACTGACGCACCTACAGTGCTGCGCTTTCTCAGCACTGAGAATTCCCTCTGTACTGAGCCTCCAACAGCGTGGAGCTCCCTCATTGTGACCCTCTGACAATGCGGTACTCCCTCAGTACTGACCCTCTGACAATGCGGCACTCCCTGAACATTGAAGCTCTGACAGTGCGTCACTCTCTCAGTCCTGACCCTCCGACACTTAGGCTCTTCCTCAGTACAGATCCTCCAACAGTGCAGTACTCCCTTAGTATTCACCCTTTGACAGTGCGACATTCCCTTAGTTCTGACCTTCTGACAGTGTGGCACTCCCTCAGTATTTACCCTCTGACAGTGTGGCACACCCTTAGTACTGACCTTCTGACAGTGTGGTACTCTCTCAGTATTTACTCTTTGACAGTGTGGCACTCCTTCAGTACTAAACCTCTGACAGTGCAGCACTCCCCCAGTACTGACCCTCTGACAGTGCAGCACTCTCTCAGTACTGATTCTCCGACAATGTGGCACTGTCTCAGTAGTAACCCTCTGACAGTTTGGCGCTCCCTCAGTACAGACCCTCCAACAGTGCGGCACTCCCTCAGTATTCACCCTCTGACAATGCGGCATTCCCCCAGTACTGAAACAAATGGCTTAGAAGGGCAATGTGAGTTCTGTAACTGTTACAGGGGCTAATGAAGGAGGATATCAGCTGATGTAATGGGGGTTTGCATTGTGACTGAGCCACACATTCTAACCTTGGAGGAGCTGGCTTGTGTGTTCCCGGACTCATAGGTTTCAGTAAAATTTCAAACACCCTGTTGAGGAAGGTGGGCTTATTCAGAGCAGGAACCCATTGTCCTCTAACCCTTCCCCACAGGAGGTGGTGCTGGAGCTGTGTCCAGATTGCTGAAGGTGCAGAGGCAGCAGGAGTCAATAAGGCATGTGGATGCTTGGGCTTTATAAATTGAGGCACAGAGTACAAAAAATACCATGATTGGTGTGACCTCAACTGGGGTATTGTGTCCAGCTCTGGGTGCCACACTTTAGGAAGAATGTGAAGGCATTGGAGACAATGCAAAAATGGTTCATGAGAATGGTTTCAGGATAAGGAACTTCAGTTATGTAGATAGATTGGAGAAGCTGAAACTGTTTTCCTGAGAACAGAAGAGGTTGAGAGGAGATTTGAAAGAGGTATTCAAAATCATGAGGGGTCTGGACAGAGTAAATAGAGAGAAACTGTGTCCATTGGTGGAAGGACCAGAATCCAAAGGCCACAGATTTAACGTGATTGGCAAAAGGACCAAAGCTGACATGTGGAAATATGTTTAAGTAGCGAGTGGTTAGGATTTGGAATGTGCAGCCTAAGAGTGTGATGGAGGCAGGTTCAGCTGCGCCTTTCAAAAGAGAATGGGATCATTATCTGAAGAGCAATGATTTGAAAGGCTGTGGGGAAAAGGCAGGGGCTGAGTAGTTCTTGCACAGAGCTGGAATGGCCTCCTTCTGTGCTGTAACCATTCTGCAGTTTGCAATATATGGCCCAATGATTGGGGTTGGGGTTGTGATTGACAATAGCAATTTTATACAGACAACCCCTCTTCATGAACTGAACTTGTTAATAAGGGGTCAATATTTCAGATATTTTGGATTGAGCAGGGTAAGAGTAAGCCTGTGCAGCCTTACACATCCTGTGGCAGACAAGAGAGTGCCCTATCATAGCTCCCTATCAATCACAGCATCACAATAACAACCAGGCTCTCAATACACCAGAGACAGTCAAACTTTCTGCATCTTAGGGCAGAATTTTCCGTGTCCACTGGCAGTGGGCGTATTCGGTGGTGTGAGTGTACAATAGGGCGAGACGGCCAAAAATCAGTTTCATAACGTCATGAAACCAGTTTCCAGTCGTCTGCTCAGCCTGTCGATGGCAGGCTGCATTTTCCACCATTGGACGTTGGGAACCTCATTGTAATACATCAGCATATCACTATCAGGCCAGCCTGCCACAATCATCCTCTTCCCCGCTTGATCATCCACCCACATCAGCAGGAAAGCATGCTGGTGCAGAACACGCCTTAACAACTGTGAGGTGCAGAAGTTGGAACTTACCGCCAGGGCCTTGCTCACATCGCGGACATCCGAGGAGCAGGAGATGCTGGAGCCCGACAGCAACAGAACTCTGGAGGTACATCCATGGCGTGTGGGGTGGATTCTCATGGACAAGGCTCCACTGCGAAGCAGCCCATGGAAGTTGGGAAGTCACCGTTGATGCTCACAACAGACAATGATCGAAGGGGTGGGAGAGGAAGGTCTAGGATCAACTAGGAGAGAAAGAAATGTCAGGAGGGGTGAGGTTGGAAAGGGAAACAAAGGTGTCCATAAGACCATAAGACCATAAGACATAGGAGCAGAAATTAGGCCAATCGGCCCATTGAGTCTGCTCCGTCATTCAACCATGACTGATAAGTTTCTCAACCCCATTCTCCCGCCTTCTCCCCGTAATCTTTGATCCCCTTACCAGTCAAGAACCTATCTATCTCGGTCTTCAATACACTCAATGACCTGGCCTCCAAAGCCTTCTGTGGCAATGAATTCCATAGATTCACCACTCTCTGGTTAAAGAAGTTTCTCTCCTCATCTCTGTTCTAAAAGGTCTTCCCTTTACTCTGAGGCTGTGCCCTCAGGTCCTAGTCTCTCCTACTAATGGAAACATCTTCCCCATGTCCACTCTATCCAGGCCTTTCAGCATTCTGTAAGTCTCAATCAGATCCCCCCTCATCCTTCTAAACTCCATCGAGTATAGACCCAGAGTCCTCAAATGTTCCTCATATGTTAAGCCTTTCATTCCTGGGATCATTCTCGTGAACCTCCTCTGGACCCTCTCCAGGGCCAGAACTTCCTTCCTGAGATACGGGGCCCAAAATTGCTCACAATATTCTAAATGTGGTCTGACCAGAACCTCATAAAGCCTCAGCAGCACATTCCTGTTTTTATATTCTAGTCCTCTCAGGGTGGGATAGAGGAGGTTGAAGAGATGTCTGGGGGGAGGTTGGGAGAGGATGAGGTTTAATGGGGGAGAAGATAGCAATTGGGGAGGTAGTTGCAAGGGAGGTGGAAGGTGAAAGGGAGGGAGTCCAAGGGGAGGAAGGAGTGCAGAGAGGAGAGGGAGTAAGGGTGTATAAAGAAGTCAGGAAGGGGGAAGGACTAAGTGGGGGTGGAGACTTTGGGGTGGGGAGGACTAAGGGGAAGACACTGAGCTGGGGGTTGGGGGGGGGCGGTGTCCAGATGAATGTGTAAGGGAGGGGTCTGATGTGTCCATGACTGTCCCTTGGGGAGTGAAGTGAGAGTGGGTGTGGTACGAGGTAATGGTGAGAATGACCGAGGGCATAGTGAGGCAGTAGGGTGGGAGGGTGAGGGTTCAACAGTGGAGATAGAAGGGACAGCGAGGGTGTTTGTTGGGTGCTTGGAGGCAGACATGGATGCTGGGGCTGGGATAGAGGAGGTTGAAGAGGTTAATGGGGGTGGGATTTTTGGGAAGGAAGGGAATGCGCATGTTCACCTGGACATACCCAAAGGAAAGGGTTGTGCCTGGTGTGTCACAGAGGTATGGGGGATTGTGGTGGAAGCTGATGCCAGGGGGGTCAACAATGTCTGCGGAGGGGAAAGGACAGGGGAGCGAATGAAAAACTAAATCAGCACTGTACTGTCTAAATTGAAAGTGAAACAAGAGTTGTGGTGGGTGTGACCGGGTGCTGCGTGGGAGTGTGATCAGTGAGTGGGCGGAGATGCAGGTTGGCTCAGATGGACACTGAAAGTGAACCACAGCAGGTAGCAATGAAAATGCTCAGGACGTTGAGGAGAGTGTGATACGGGAAGATTCCACGTGTGTGGGAGTGTGCTTGCTCGAGGCTCTGAAAGGCTCTGCCACACACATACACAGTCCTCCCTCAAGAATCAATCGTTGCCCAGCTGCTCCCTCTGCGGTGACAGAGGATGAGGTTGAGGGATCACAGGGAAAGAGGAGTCGGAGGGAGAGGACAGCCTCTGAGACTCCTGAGTGGATGACCCAGGGATGTCCAGTTGCCGCTCCTCCTCCCTTCGGGTGTCTGGGGGCCCCGGCCTGACTTCTTGTGGGGAAGGAGCACCTGGAGGGACATTGAGGTGCCCCATTTCCCTCTAGCCTTGCCACTGCAGGAGGTCACCCATGTCTTCCACAATGGAGTGCAGGTTTGTGCACACCGCCACGTTCTGCTGGACCAGAGTCTCCATGGCACCCACCATCCTCCCCATGGAGACCTCCATCCATGTACATGTGGGCACCACTTCATCAGAGAGCAGGCGGACGCACTCCTCTGACTCACATGCCACTCTGTTGAGGGCTTCCACCAGCTCTGTGTGATGTTCCCCTGCCTCCTGCTGACTCTCCACGATGAGCTGGAAGGCCAAATCCAGAGTTTCATCATCTGACTCTGACCTCACAGATGCCCCTTCTCCAGCAGTCCTCTGGGTACCGGGGAGCTCGCGTGAACCTGCCTCCTCCTGCTGCGGACATGTGTCCGTGCGGTGACCACCAGATTGTGAACCCGAGCCTGCTCCAGATCTAGGTCCCACCGAGGTGTGTGTCTCTGTGCTGGTGGAGGATGTGGGTAAGCGCTGTGATGGGTCTTCCAGGCTGCTTATTTCCAGCTCTTCACTGGAAGAGGTGTCCTCTCGGCTGGAGGTGAGGATGTGGATGGAGCTGAGAGACTGACTGGCTGATGGTGTCGGTCGCTTGGCAGAGCTCCCTGTGAACCAAAGTAGAGATAATTAGTGCATGGCAGCAGAGTCAAAAGCAGGAGAGAGAGCACTCACAGTTGTGTTGAGAGAGGGATGATGTGGTACAGGGTCCTCATGAGGGTGTTCCCCGCTGACCTCACCATCACCACAGGCATGGTCCATATCCTCAGCAGTCAGCATGATGGCTCACTCCTCAAAGTGAGTGAGGGTCCTAATGTGGGCCACTCTACCCCCGGTCTGGGACCTCTCCCTGCTGCTGTGAGCCAGCTTCTCCTGCATAGAAACAGATGGAGAGTGGGAGCAGGACACATGGCACTGTGAGGAATGTTTGTGTGGTGAGTGGAGCCATGAATGGGATGAGGACACGAGCTCCAGAGGATATGAGCCTGATGGAGATGTGAGGGTGTGTGTGAGAGTTAGTGGTGTTGTCCCTTGAGCTGTGAGATCCCTGTGGATGTGTGATGGGTTTGTGAGTGTGTGAGTTGAGAGTGATGAGAAGAGTGATTTACCCTGGTGGAACAGATGAGATCATTCATCCTGTAGCGGCACTGGGTGTCTGTCCTCTTTTGCAGGGTGTTGGCACTGACCATTGCTGCCACTGCCTCCCATGCTGAATTGATGATGCCGCTGCCCCTCCTGTGGCCAGAGCGAGGGTAGAGGACATCATGACGGGCTTCCACAATATTCAAAAGGTGTCCCAGGGACATGTCATTAAACTGTGGGGCTGCAGTCATTCTGCCTTTCGGGGCCATCTTGTCCTCCATGCAACAGCCCTGGGCTGGAAGCAACAAGAGATGTGTGTGCGGCTGCACTTTAAATATGGCACCTGGTGTGATGAAATGGTGAGGTGATGGCATGGCAGGCAAATGAGAGCCAGCCCACCATGGAAACAGTGTGTTTCCCGGGAATGCATAATTAATGCAGCGGGTCTGAGATGATATGGCATTGCAGCCGATGGATAAAACATCATTTTACCTGCCCACTACTGCACTTAGTGCAAATCTGGGACAATTCTGCCCTTAGAGTCACAAACAATAATCTTCAGACTTTTGAGAGCTGCAAGACATGAACAACCTTTACAGAGATATTTCCGGCATCGATTTCAAGCGTGCCCTGGAACTTTCCCTTGCTATGGAAAGTGCTCTGGAAGACTCACAGGCTGTGTGGTGTGTGGATAATGGCACCTTACTCCCAGTGGGAACCTGCTGCTGTGCGTGGCACGGAAAACAGAACAACAGAGTTTAAATATGATTCTATGTCCACTACATGAAGGCTTAAGAAGCCTAATGGTAACATGTCATCTAATAAGATTCACATTTGCTACAGATTTGGAGGAAATCATGGAGCAGACATCTGTACATTCAAAGAGGCCGAATACAATCATTGCCACAGGAAAGGACACCTGGTTAGGCAGTGAGGAACAAAGTGAGGCAAACGGCACAACAACAAATGAATCTGATTGAATTAACTGATACAGCAAAGGCTAAGGCTGCTACTACTGATGTATACTCTCTGTATCATGTGACTGCTGTTGAATCTGAGCCCATTACAGTGACAGTGCTGCAGATGGAGGTGGCCTACCGATGCTTCAACAATTGTTGTTGGGGAGCACACATCCAAGTGCCTCGGTAAAGGGAGTCAGCCATTGGCGTTGGAGTGGACGCCCCGCCAAGCTGAGAGCTTACAATGGGGAATCCATTCAGCTCAAAGGCATTGCTGCTGTCCCAGTCTGCCACAAACAACAGACAGCCCAATTGCCTGTGATCATAAAGGGAGAGGGGCCCAGTCTTTTGAGTCAAGACTGGCTGCAGAAAATAAAACTTGACTGGTCAGAATTATTCCATTTGAAGTCTGGAATTCCAGAGCTCTTGGATAAATATGACACGGTTTTTCAAGATGAATTGGGAAAACTGAAAGGTATGCAAGCTAAAATACACTTTGATCCCTAGGCAACACCATGTTTCTTCAAGGCCAGACCAGTGCCTTACTCACTAAAAGAAAAAGCGGAAGCAGAGTTGTGCAGGTTGGGAAACCTGGGACTAATTCAGCCTGTGCAGTTTTCTAAGTGGACCTCACCCATAGTGCCAGTTGTCAAGCCTGACCAGACTATGTGACAAACTGACAGCCAACAAAGCAGCAAAGTGAGACAAATATCCCATTCCTACAATCGATGACTTGTACGCCAAGTTAGCAGGAAGCAAGTCATATACAAGACTAGACATGAGTAATGCTTATCAGCAATTGGAATTGGAGAGAATACATGACAATTAATACCATAAAGGCCTCCACCGGTACACCCAGGGCAGAATTTTTTGGCTGGTGGGCAGGCAGGCAGAGCGGGCACCAACCTGATTGCCGCCCGTGATCAGCTCTGTGCTGCCATTTTAGGAGGGCAGGCCAATTAAGGCTCGTCTAACGTGAATTGCGGCTCCCGAGGGCACTCCGGGCGGACAGCGGTGGGACTGCAATGGCTGCCGGGTCCAATGGCGACCTGGGTGCCTGTTCTAAAAAGTTGCTGCAGGCTTCCCAAGGCTGTGAATCATGGTCAGTGGAAGGGCTTCCCAGAGCATGGCTGCTGAGCAGGCCAGACAGGAGGGTAGGGCAGGGGGGCAGTGTGTCCCTTGTTTTCTGACGATTGCCTTGTTGCCCTCTTCAAGGAGGTGGCAGCACGGCGAGAGGTCCTCGTACCCAGGACAGGAGGAGGAGGTGCCCCCACATGACTGAACATGCCTGGGAGGGGGTGGCGGAGGTGGTGAGCTCCCCTGATGTGGTGCGGCGTACCTGGCTCCAGTGTCACAAGCAAATCAATGACCTGTTGCACTCAGGAAGGGTAAACCAATGTTGGCATCGGTCACTTAACCCAGCAGGTTGGCTTTCCCCCTGGTGCCCGTCCCCCACCCCCCACCTCCAAGTCTGAATGTAATGAATACATTGAATCATTGATGGCCTGTGTCCTTCGCTGGGTGGGCCAGCAGATATTGCCCATGCCGAGGTCACCCTGAGAGGGTGGTGAAGAGATGGGTTCTGCCCCTGCAGCATGTGGTACACTGAGATCTGCATGGCTGTTTTTGGTGGACACACTGCTGGAGCTCCAGGACATGTCAAAGTCAAGGTGATGACTTGCTGGGAGGGGAGCTTCAAGGTGGCGTGGCACCAATTGATCTGCTGCCCTCTGCGCTCCACGTGCTTGCTCCTCCTTGCTAAGGGAGGTTAGACCATGTGGTGCCTAATGTGATGTAGGCAGCATTTGGCCAAGGGGGTGGTGGGGGTGGGGGGTGGACAGGCCTGGCATCTTTGTGTGAGTGTCTGGCAGCAGTGGGGTTTGGAGGCACTGGAGCCCTACAATGTCGCACTCTGTTTGGGGTGGGCCGTCTGCAAAGAGAATCCAGGTACAAGTTGCACTAATCAATGCTCTTCTCTCCTTTTCAGGAGAAGAATGCACATAATGCTAATGAGTGGGTGAGGACTGGCGGAGGGCCAACCCAAGTGGTGATGCTTAGCCAGTTCAAACAGGAGACCCTAGATCTGGAGAGGCGCCATGCGCCCAGGCCCACCGATGACGGTGAGGCTTGGGTGCTACGGGCAGGTATGTTTGTCCAGCAGCGAGGTCACCATTGTTCTCTCAGCAGCCATGGCAGTGCTGAATGTTCAGTGATTGAAGTTTGCAACATGGTTTGACCATTGCTTATGGAAGGATGAGCACATAATAATCCGGGGGACAGGGATACACATTGACATTGTCTCCACGTTAACTAGTCAAATGTCCTTGTTCTTCCTTTCAGCATCAGTGGAGCAGGGCCAGGAGGAGGACCAGCAGAGACCCCCTCTCACACCTGAGGGCTCTAAAGTCTCGGACTCACCAGCGTCACACCATCTCTGCCAGGCAGGCACCAGCGGAGATACCTCAGTGGGAATTAAATCGTCAGCTAGTGTCCCGGGGCACAGCGGTGAGGGCACTTCACAGTCACTGGAGGAGCTGGCGGAGACAGAGAGTGCTCATGGCACCAGCAGTCGGAGGACTGCAGGGGACCAGGCACATGCTCAGTCGGTGCCTGATGATGTGCCTCTGGAGTCGTCCACAATGCAGCAGGTACAGGAAATGTAGCCGGGTGTGCAGGAGCATCTGGTGTAGGTATATGAGGCTATGCTTGGCTTGGTGCGTGGTCAGCAATGGTCCGTGGTGGAGGAGTCCACGCGGAACATCGCAGATGCAATGAGCCTCATGGCCAAGTGCCATGTGTCCTCCATGGAGAGAGTGGCGACTCTTGTGGAGAGGCTCCTCCAGGAGACCAATCAGAGCTTCCTGGGGATACGCTCGGACCAGCAAACCCTCACAGCAGCACTGACCTCAGCTGGTCAGTGCCAGTGTGGGTGATGGTCTGAGCACCAAGTTTCCCAGCTCAGTGCCCATCCATCCACAGTGAACAGGGATGTCCGAAGCAATCTCACGTCAGTGCAGCAGCTGCCTGTTGTCTCTGCGGGCTCCTCTCAGGGTGCTCCGGATGAGGGCAGCAGCTCCTCCACCCCTCTGCCAGTGACTGTTGTATCCAGTGAGGCTGTGACGACTGGGGAGATGCCAGCTGTGGAACTGGCAGCTCCCTCCCAGGCGGGGCCAGCACAGGCTCCATGGGCCAGAGGATGACCACCAAGGTCATCGAGGCCAACAGGACAGCGAGTGAGCAGGCTGTCTCAGATGCAATTCCCAGCGAGGGGGCAGCACCCAGAAATGTAAACATAAGGCACCTTAGGCACACCACAGGTTTATCACTGGTGCTTATGTGTTGGCCTGCAATGAGGTCTTTATGAGTTGGTGTGATTTTTAACACCTTTGTCATTTTGTTTTCTTAAGTTCCTTTGGTTGTAATATTAAGTTCAGACATGTCACCATGGCTGAGGATGCAGGTTCCCAATAATGTTACGAATGATTTGTGAGACATTCAGCTTTATTAACAAGGCCCTTAGTTAATGCTCCTATCCAGGCAGATTTTGCACTTAGGTATCGAGTTTGGAGCCTCTAGCCCAGACTTGTCTTAGAGGTCCATATGTGTTGTGCTAGCTGAAGGGTCAATGCATTAAAGCCTCCCAGGTGTCCCTGCCTCCCTGGAGCATGCCTGGGTCAGTGTATACCCCCTCAGCATTTCCCTGTGTGTGCTCATCCTCGGACTCACTGCTGGAGTCATTGTGTGCAGCCGCAGCCACTGTGTTGAAGTCTTCTTCATCCACTGTATTCCCCCTTTCCAGCGCAAGATTGTGGAGAGCGCAACATGCTACCACTATTACCAACACATGATCTGGACGGTACTGGAGTGTGCCCCCTGAGCAGTCCAGGCATCGGAAGCGCATCTTGAGAAGACCGATGGCTCTCTCCACCACAGCCGTGGCTCCTATTGTACCGCTGCTCAGCTCCTATTCTTCAATAGCGGAGAGGCGTTATGAGCCACCTTCTGAGGGGCTAGCCCTTGTCACCCAGCAGCCATCCATCCAGCTGAGCTGGAGCACTGAAGAGCCCTGGCGCCTGGGAGTGTCTGAGGATGTAGGTGTCGTGGGAGCTGCCAGGGTACCTTACACAGAACTGCAGGATCTGCATCCTGCGCTCACACACTATCTGCACGTTCAAGGAGTGGAAGCCCTTCCTGTTGACGAAGGCACCGGGCTCACCAGCTGGCACCTTGATGGCCACATGTGTGCAGTCTATGGTATCCTGGACGCGGGGGAAGCCAGCAATGGCTGCGAAGCCTCTGGCTCGCTGTGTCTGACGTGCCTGGTCGCAGCGGAAGTGGAGGAAGGTCAATGCACGTCTGAACAGAGCGTCTGTGACCTGCTTGACACAAGTGTCGATAGCTGATTGGCAGACACTGCAAAGATCACCCACCAAGCCCTGGAAGGAGTCAGATGAATAGAAGTGGAGGGAAACTGTGAGCTTCAGAGCTACTGGCATGGGGTGTCCACCCACACAGTTTGCGGAGATCTTAGGCCCAATTATCTGTCAGATAGAGGTGACTGTCTCCCTTGAGAGACGGAGCCTCCTTTGGCACTGCATCTCAGATATATTGAGGTAGCTGCTTCACCACCTGTATACCCTGGCAGCAGGATAGTGGCATCTTCTGCGGCCCCTTCCACTTTGGACTACCTCTTGACTCTGCACCCCTTGTTCTTGCGCCTGTCCTCCCAAAGGTGGCTCTCCTGGAGGCTGAATGTGTACCCCTGGCCTCCTCCACCTTCTAGCCCTCCCTTCGTCCTCAGAGAAGGTGCCTCCAGTGGAGAGTTCAGTTCCCATTCCCAGGCAAAGGGAAGGCTTCCTGAAACCTGCAGACCCAAAAAAGATTCCTCGCTTCAGAGTGCTGACCTGAAGGTTGTGAGTCCAGGCCAAGCAGCTAGTCTGTGTTTTGAAGTATTGCAGATCACACAGGCAAGTATCAGTAACTTTGAAAAAACAATATTTGACAGAGCACACTCACGACCCCACTGAGCCCTCTTATCCTGCCCATGGATGAGATTTATACAAATGTGTCCTACTCGCCTGCCCATTGCACCCATATGCCAACCCGAAGATTGCACGGGCGCCGAAAAATTGCCATTGATTGGCACCTCAAGGGCCTTAAGTGGTCCGTTAATTAATGGCAGGCACGCATCAGAGATCAATACGCGCCCGCCCAGCAAAATACGCACGGTGATGTTGGGACGCTCGCCCGATGTCACCACGCGACATTTTATGCGTCAGTGTGTGGGTCCAGCCCCCGCACGCCAACGGGAAAATTCTGCCCCCAATTATCTTTTGGGGTTTCATCAGCACATAGTATTTTTCAGCAAACTATGGAGAGTCTCCTGCTGGGACTTCCACATGTGGTCGTGTACTTAGATGATATTCTCACCACTGGACTGACTGAAGCTGAACATTTAGCCAACCTTGAGGAAATGTTGAGAAGACTTATAGAAGCAAATGTGCATTTGAAGTGGGAAAAATGCACATTCCAAACATCGGAGGTAACCTACCCAGGCCACAGAGTGGACACTATGGGGTTACGTCCTATTGGAGACAAGGTCCAAGCAATTAAAGATGAACCATCACTGTCTAATGTAACAGAGCTTAAATCTTCCCTGGGTATGATTAATTACTACAGTCATTTTTAACCCAATCTACCCACTGTATGGCATCATTACATTTGTTACTGAGGAAGAGCCACCACTGATCATGGGGTTCACAGTAAGAAAAAGCCTTTGTAACAGCGAAGAAACTGCTTCATTCATCAAGATTGGTGGTACATTATGATCCATCTAAAGACCTAGTGTTGATGTGTGATGCTTCTCCCTATGGTGTCGGAGCCATTCTATCACGTCAAATGGAGGACGGATCAGAAAAACCCATTGACTACATTTCAAGGACACTTTCCCAGGCTGAAAAGGGCTACTCTCCATTGGAAAAAGAAGGGTTGTCAGTTGTATTTGGTATTTTGGTATAAGAGGTTTCAATAATAACTACACAGGCGACAATTTACAATTGTGTCTGACCATAAGCCGCTAACAGGTTTGTTCAGTAAAGACAAAGCTATTCCACCTATAGCTTCAGCAAGAATCCAACATTGGGCTTTGATGCTATCAGCTTATGAGTACACATTCACATGCTGCATAAAGTCAATGCAGATGCACTTAGTCATCTTCCGTTACCAGGTAGTCTTTCAATACACCCGTTCCACAAGAGTTAGTGTCATTGTTAAATTTCTTGGATCCATCACCTGTTTGTGCCAAACAGATCAAGGATTTGATGAACAAAGGCCCAATACTTTCAAAAGAAAAATACTCTGTTTTACAAGGGTGGCCAAGAACACTTGTACCTGATCAAGTACAACCATTTTATTCCAGAAACACTGAACTGAGTTGTCAAGATGGAGTTTTGTTGTGGGGTTCCAGAGTCGTGGTCCCATTACAGGGTAGAGAGTCACTCTTGACAGAGCTCCACAGTGCACATCCTGGCATATCGAAGATGAAGATGCTGGCACCAAGCAACATCTGGTGGCCATGAAAAGACAGTGACATTGAGAGCATGGTTAAACACTGTACCCTTTGCCAGTAACACCAGAACCAGCTGTTTCAGCTCCCCTGAAACTTGATTTGTAATCACCAGAGTCTGTACAAAAGTTTGCTGGTTTTTCTGACTTTTTTTATTGTAAATGTAAGAAATTTAAAGGGGAAGGATGTGTTATAATTAAATGTATTGTCCTTCCCTCCTGTCAATCACTCATCATGTGATGTGATTACTGGCTCTTCAACCAATAAGTTTATTGCACAGGTAACCTTATGGGCTTGGCTTCTGATGGAGAGATGCATGCAAGCTCCTCTACATGTCTCCGAAAGTTTAGCCTTTTCTTCACCAAACCTGCTGCTCTATCAATTTATTACAGTCAGTCTGTCCATCCCTCCCGTCCCGTTCACTGAGCCACCTTCTCCAGTGCTGCTGCACAGTGTGAACCTGCTCTACTCCCTGATCACGGAGCTGCATTTTATGTGAGAAAGAGCCACACGTGGCTCATGAGTCAAAGTAATAGGCACATGTTCAAAGAGGTCTCGTATCCAGCACTTTGCACAATCTGACATTTAAGTCACCATTTTGCAAACTGAGATGTAGAGGTAATTATTTCAGAGACACAGCAGAAAGAATTCTAGACACAAAAATGAGGCAAAAACCTTTGAAAAGAATTGCAGACAGAAATAGTTCAAGTGAAATTGTTGGAAATGTAATCCTGTTGGAAAAGCTTTATTTGACTGATATTTAATTCCACATTTCATTCGACTGAGATTAGATTCCTGCTGGTCAATATTACCAGCTCCTGATGTACTTGCAATTGCAAAGACACTGATTCCTGATCTTACTGTGGTATTGCACTGGCTCAGATTGAGCTGTGTCTCTTTTAATATAATGAGCAATGATTCACACAATGCAAAGACAGGCCCTGTCAAACACCTGCTCTGCACTGTCCCTCCAACTACAGGGGCTAACCTTAGAGTTCAGCTGGGTCTTTACACAATTCAATCCTTGGGCTCTGATTTTCGAAAGAGCTCTCATTACTTTGCACTGCTTCTCATTACTAACTGTCATCAGCTTAACTCGAGACAAATCTAAGAATAGTCCAAACTGGCTCCAAGATTCAATCCCATTCTCAACATGCGCCCCCACACCCACCACTACAACAGCCATTCATTAGAAGTTCCAGTATGACTTTATTTTGTTCATTCATTAATGTTATTTTTTCCCAGAAAACTGACTGCTCTGGATCTCCCCCTCTGTCTGTCCTGTGTTGCCCTTACACATTCCACATTGGTCATCTGCATCTGGAACATTCTATTCATCATCCATTTTCTGCGCTGTTTCTCTCACGTACATCTTCTGTCCATCCTCCCCTCCAATAACAATCCCTCTCAGCTGTCTGCTTTAATGATGTGACTGAAGTATTGTACCTTTCTCTTTGATGTTATCAGCCAATCTCATTTCTCCAGCCATTTCCAGCACTTCCCTCATTGGTATTTCTGTCTGTGTAGGATATATGGAACATTCTCCTCTCTAAGTCCACATCTCAAATGCATTCAACCAATCAATGGTCTCTTTGTTTGTTGTCCATGCTTCCGAGGTGTATTACAGAGATGACAGTATGTAGCAACTTGTCATGAAGCTATTAATGTATACAATATTTTGGAATTTTTTTTTTAGAGGTTTAGTCTGTGGGTCTGTCTTAACTGGATTAAAGCCAGCTAGCCTGGGTGCTTTGATGGGTACTAGTTTTGATATGTAAGAGAGGAAACATGCAGTTACATTTTTTGAAAAGAGCATTCAAGAAGCGGGATGAAAATTTATGCCTTTCTAGCATCTACCAAGCAATATGGCTATATTATTAATAAAATTGGTACAATGAAAGGGGTTTCATTGTTAAAAGGTGAAGTTCAAAGAGGTTATTGATACAATGAGAATTAACGTTAAATGGGGCTGGTAGGTATAACTCGGTAGTTTTCGGGTGTGCAAGCAGATGCAGTGTAAGATCAAAAGGCAGCTGCAAGCCTCCAACTGGCTCCACAGTGAAAAGAACCTCATTTTGAATTCATGAGGTGAAAATGCTTTGCCTGGTGTCTGGTTAAGTCTATGGATTGTTGTTGCCTTAATGGAGATTAGTTTGGGAATTTGTTAAAAGTTATGATAGAAGTAATTTGTAACCATGTGTATATATATTTTAACCTGTGTAAATTAATAAAATGTTTCATTTAGTCTAATGTAAATCCTCAAAAACTAGTGATCTGATTCCTGAGTTTAGAGTCGCATATCAAACATAACACTTAAAATTATAGGTTATGACAGTTGTTTAAAGTTTCCCACTGGGATTTTTAAATAACTCCACTCTACCAACTGCATCAGTCATAAAAACTCCTCAATAGTCTCTTTATTTGTTGTCCGTGTTTCCGAGGTGTATAACAGAGATGACAGTATGTAACTTGTGGTAAAGTGAGGTGTCCTGTCCCTTTAAGAGAATGCAAGTGCACTGATCATTTGACAGCACTGACAAATCACTGCACAGCATGAACAACTGGGAACTGTAAATCTAGTTCTGGAGGTTTCTGAGTGAGCACGTATGATCTGGTGCGCTGCCCGATGCCTCAATAAACCACCACTGTTTAGTCTTACATCAGTCCCTCCCCATTATTGATTGTAAACAGCCATTGATGAGAACATAGGAAGGTGTGCCATTGGAGTTCGGCTGGCCAATGAACTCATTTACCCAAGATATAAAAGTGGTGACGATGATAAAGAACAAAAGAATATAAATTTCAAGACGGGTGAGCAAAGCATTGGAAAGAGCGCCTGTACTTACCTTGTAAAATAGGCGATAGCTGGCAATCAGAGCAGATTAAAATTTAAAATTGACCTGGCAGAATTGCAATTGCAGGGATCCCGCCAAAACACAAAAATAACGTGAAACCCAGCTGAGAAAAGCTGACAGCTACAGAGACAGAATTTTAAAACAAACAGTGACTGTTTTTAAAGTGTCAATACATTTAAACTGGTAAATACATAAAAAATGACTATGGACAGAAAATTATAAGAGACCCCAGAGAAAGCACGACTCTGTGGAAAGCCAAACACTTAAATTTGTCATTACCTGGAAAGCCTATCAGAAGTGCAGCCGTTCATGATGCCACAGTTCGGGTGTGTCGATCCATTCAACCCCATTTCAGATAACTGGTATCAGTAAGTCGAATGCCTAGCGTCCTTTTTTACCTCTAACAACATCATGGGGGAGAAGAAGAGGGCGATTCTTTTGTCCTCATGCGGGTGCAAAACATACGGGCTGATCCACAGCCTTATGTCACCAAGTGCCCCAGACTTGAAGACTGTCAGCAAGTTAATAAAAAATTGTTCAAAGCCACCTGAGTCCAAAGCCCTCAGTTACTATGCAGCGTTTTAAGTTCAATTCAAGGAACAGGCTTCCAGAGGAGACCATAGCTGACTATATGGCTGTTTTAAAGGCATTAACTGAGGATTGAAAATTTGGAACATCCATTAGTGATATGTTGAGAGACCAGCTGATATGTGGGATTGGAGAGAATACTACCCAAAGGCGTTTGCTAGCCGAACCTAGTCTAGACTTCAATGAGGTATTAGAATTAGCTACCATGATGTAGGGTGCTGTTAGAAATTCCAAAATTATAAAAGATATACAAAATGGTGCCATCCATCTGGTCAAGCGGGAAAATCTGGCAACAAAAGGCACAAAAACTTCAGACTCCATGGAAAGGCTGGAAACACTGTCTAGCTCCAGACCATTGAAAAACAACAGCATTGCAGTGAAAACCCACAAAATGATTGAGAGAAATACATCCAGGCCTCCAATGAGTGAACAACAATCAAACAAGTTGAATGCTTGTTCTGCCACCGCTATGGCCATAGCAGCACTGCAGAGAAAGGCTAAAACAACACTATAAAGGCAGAGAAAAAATCGTGAAATAAGCTTCATGAAAGAGCCAGAAGAAATAGAATCAGATATCCATTCATTATATAACCTCAACGTGGGTAGAACTGAGCCAATCCAAGTAGCCATATTGATCAACAGACAACCCATTAAGATGGAAGTTGATATGAGAGCGTCAATGACTGTAATTGGAGAGCATACATTTAAATATCTGAGTTAAGGAACCCATCCTTTGAAGTTAGAAGTTTCAGACACAAAGCTGAGGACATAAAAACAAAAAACAGCGGATGCTGGAAATGCAAAACAAAAACAGAATTACCTGGAAAAACTCAGCAGGTCTGGCAGCATCGGCGGAGAAGAAAAGAGTTGACGTTTCGAGTCCTCAAGACCCTTCAACAGAACTGAATAGAAATAGGAAAGGAGTGAAATACAAGCTGGTTTAAGGTGTGTGTGTGTGTGTGTGTGTGTGGTGGGGGGGGGGGGGGGTGGTTGGGGGGTTGGGGGGGGGGAGCGAAGTGGAGGGGGGGTGTGGTTGTAGGGACAAGCAAGCAGTGATAGAAGCAGATCATCAAAAGATGCCACAGACAACAGAACAAAAGAACACATAGGTGTTGAAGTTGGTGATATATATCTGAATGAATGTGCTAATTAAGAATGGATGGTAGGGCATTCAAGGTATAGCTCTAGTGGGGGCGGGGGGAGCATAAAAGATTTAAAAATATTTAAAAATAATGGAAATAGGTGGGAAAAAGAAAAATCTATATAATTTATTGGAAAAAAAACAAAAGGAAGGGGGAAGAAACAGAAAGGGGGTGGGGATGGAGGAGGGAGGTCAAGACCTAAAGTTGTTGAATTCAATATTCAGTCCGGAAGGCTGTAAAGTGCCTAGACGGAAGATGAGGTGTTGTTCCTCCAGTTTGCGTTGGGCTTCACTGGAACAATGCAGCAAGCCAAGGACAGACATGTGGGCAAGAGAGCAGGGTGGAGTGTTGAAATGGCAAGCGACAGGGAGGTTTGGGTCATTCTTGCGGACAGACCACAGGTGTTCTGCAAAGCGGTCGCCCAGTTTACGGTTGGTCTCTCCAATGTAGAGGAGACCGCATTGGGAGCAACGAATGCAATAGACTAAGTTGGGGGAAATGCAAGTGAAATGTTGCTTCACTTGAAAGGAGTGTTTGGGCCCTTGGACGGTGAGGAGAGAGGAAGTGAAGGGGCAGGTGTTACATCTTTTGCGTGGGCATGGGGTGGTGCTGTAGGTGGGGGTTGAGGAGTAGGGGGTGATGGAGGAGTGGACCAGGGTGTCCCAGAGGGAACGATCCCTATGGAATGCCGACAGGGGGCGGGGGGGTGAAGGGAAGATGTGTTTGGTAGTGGCATCATGCTGGAGTTGGCGGAAATGGCAGAGGATGATCCTTTGAATGCGGAGGCTTGTGGGGTGATAAGTGAGGACAAGGGGGACCCTATCATGTTTCTGGGAGGGAGGAGAAGGCATGAGGGCGGATGCGCAGGAGATGGGCCGGACATGGTTGAAGGCCCTGTCAACGACCGTGGGTGGAAAACCTTGGTTAAGGAAGAAGGAGGACATGTCAGAGGAACTGTTTTTGAAGGTAGCATCATCGGAACAGATGCGACGGAGGCGAAGGAACTGAGAGAATGGGATGGAGTCCTTACAGGAAGCGAGGTGTGAGGAGCTGCAGTCAAGGTAGCTGTGGGAGTCGGTAGGCTTGTAATGGATATTGGTGGATAGTCTATCACCAGAGATTGAGACAGCGAGGTCAAGGAAGGGAAGACAAGTATCAGAGATGGACCATGTGAAAATGATGGAGGGGTGGAGATTGGAAGCAAAATTAATAAATTTTTCCAAGTCCTGACGAGAGCATGAAGCAGCACCGCAATAATGATCGATGTACCGGAGAAAGAGTTGTGGAAGGGGGCCGGCATACGACTGGAACAATGAATGTTCCACATACCCCATAAAGAGACAGGCATAGCTGAGGACATAAATGGGCAAAGAAATAAATGTGAAAGGGGTATGTCAAGTCAAGGTGCAGTATGAGGATCAGTCTGCAAAGTTACCCCTGTTTATAATGTCAGGCAGGGGACCGGTCTCCTTGAAAGGAACTGGCTGGGAGAGATAAATCTTGAGGGCCCGCTAATTTCCCAATTCAAAACCAGAAGTGTTGCTGCAAGAAAAAATGAGTATGCAAAGACCCAATGAGAGAAACCTGTAAAAGTGTTACACCAGGACAGAATTCAAGCTGAAGTCAGCATCCATCGAAAGGAAATGGAAAATCTATTAAAGGACTTTCATGTGCTGTAAAATTCAATCAGCTCCATTTGTGCCACAAACAAGATACGAAGAAGGAAAGGAAGTGTTAAGCCTGTCCCTGGTTGAGTTAAGGAACAAATTAGCTGAGAAGGGACAACGATATGTGATTCTCTAGGAAACTAATAATGACAATAGGAAAGAATTGGAAGAGCTGAAGCAGCAGCGGTGTAAAAGCCCTGAAGCTTTAAAGCCAGAAAGCCCTGAATTTGCAGAAGAGCTGTCAGAAAACCCAACTACTGAGCGTATTCACATTCAGCTCACACCTGAGTCTAGTCCAGCCAACAGCGAAATTAAAGAGAAAACAGCAATACAGGTCAGTGCTCCCAAAAAAAAAGTACACGCAGGAAGAAAAAGAGGAATTATTGACCGTGTTCGGAAAGAAAAACAAAAATAATTTTTTTCCCTTTTCCCCTTTCTCCTCACACACCATGTAACTCATCGCTATATTGCTTTGTACTTGATGCCATTTATCTGTTTCATCTTGGGAGGGAGGCTCAGCAGGACTGACGTGACTGTCCCCGGAAAATGGTGAAATCATCCACTGAGGGACATAGTGGGCAACTGCCCCTGAAAAGCAGATCTCAGAAACATCAGCTGAGGTCGTTGGGCTACGACGCTCAGCCTGTCAAAAAAGGCCTCCTGAGAGACTTGACCTGTAAATAGTTATTGTGTAAATAATTAATGTGGTTTAAGCTTGTTAGCCGTACTTTTAAGTAAAGGTGGAGGGATGTGGTAAAGTGTGGTACTCCGTCCCTTTAAGAGAATGCAAGTGTACTGATCATGTGACAACACTGATGAATCACAGCACAGCACGGGTAACCAGGAACTGTAAGTCTAGTTCTGGAGGTTTCTGTGTGAGTACATATGATCAGCCCTGGGGTTGGTGTCTCAATAAATTTATTTATTGTTTATTCTTACATCAGTCTCTCCCCATTATTGATTGCAAACAGCAATTGAGAAGAACATAGGAAGGTGTGCAGTTAGAGTTATTAGTGCAGAAGGCTCGCAAACTCATTTACCCAAGACATAAAATAGCCCCTGAGTAGTCTCTTTGTTTGTTGTCCACGTCTCCGAGGTATCTAACAGAGATGACATTAATTAGTTCCTCAGCATTCTTTTCCGAAGATTCAGGTTCAGTTTCTTTGACGTTGACATGCCTTTCATTCTGACAAAGCCGGTCTCAATTCTCCTTTAGATCTCACAATCACATCCCCAATCATCTGTGATCATTTACCCAAAGGATGTGAACGTTTTCACTTGTTGAAGAAATTGTCCACTTCCCTCAATTTTCACTTCCAGGCTTAGGTCTCTGCTTACCACCATTGCATTGGTCTTCTCCACCTTCATTGTTAATCCATGTTCCTCAATGCTTACTTTCATTTTGTTTACAGTTTCTTGTAGTGCCTCTTTTGGCTCCGCAATCAGTGCAGGGTCATCTGTGTATCTTAAATTGTTGAAGTTCAATCCCTTCTCCACTCCCCCCTCCCCCACCCAGTGCTGCAACCTGAGAGATCTTCAATGTCTCTGAAGATAGCTTCAGTGTACAGGACATGACACATCCCTGATGCTCTCCTCTTTTGATTGGGAAACTGTCTGACAATCTGCTATCAAGTCTCACCACTGCTGATTGATTCCATTACAGACTCTGAATTATTCTTAGATCATTTCCATCAATTTCTAAGCACTCCATCACTTTCTGAGTGAAAGGGAGAAGAAAGGGTTCAGCATAAAATATAAAAACAAAATGTCTTGTAGTTTCCAAAAAGAAATCACACCAGAATGTAAGGCCACAGTGAAGAATGAAAAGGTCACACAGCTAGGCAAAATTTTGTTACCTGGGAAGAATGTTAACACCAGATGGAAATTGTGACCAAGAAATAAGACAAAGGATTGGAATGGACAAAGATGTATTCCAAAAAATGAAAAAGATTATGATCGACTCAAAATTAGCCATGAAAACAAAGCTGAGAATCTTGGGATGCTACATCACACCAACTTTGACAGACGGAAGCGAGTGTTGGCCAATCAGTGAAGCAATGCAGAGACTTCAGGCTGCAGAGGTGTGGTTTTTGAGGTGATTAATGAAGACATCTTGGACGAGCCACACTACCAATGAAGAGGTGCTAGTAAAATCTGAGACCAAAGAACCAACAAAGATGATCCATGCCTCTACAGCAAGACTAACATGGAGATCCATAGTCACCAATGCCCTCTTAGGGCATGGCACCTGAAAACAGGGAGACATATGCCTTCGCCTGGTCTAAAAAGTATTCACTTTCAAGTATCTATCTATGGCTTTGGTTTCTTTGGGAGTTTAATGAACACTGACTGCATAAGTCCCTCAGGTAGAAATCCTGTTCTGTAAATTTTCTTGCTAAGGTCCATCAGTATCCCAATGTTAACATCATTCAGGACTTGCAGCCATTCTGTTGGTATCTCATTGATTCCAGGTGTTTTATTAGCTTTCTTTTTTTTGATCTGTGCACTGACTTTTCCTTCCTTGCTCCATATACAGCCACGTTTTGTAGTTATTCTTCTAATCCATCAGTGTTTTGGTTTCTCATTCATTGCTCTCATGCTGTGTCTTTTCTCAAATTCTTCTATTTCCTTGCAACAATCTTCATGCCACTTTTATTTCTCTGCATGTTTTTCTTACAAGAACATAAGAATTAGCAGCAGGAGTTTTTTTTTTCTTTATTCTTTCATGGAATGTGGGCGTCACTGGCAAGGCCAACATTTGTTGACCATCCTTAATTGCCCTTGAACTGAATGATTTGCTTGGTCATCCCAGAGGGCGGTTAAGAGACAACCGCATTGCTCTAGGTCTGGAGTCACATGTAGATCAGACCAGGTAAGGATGGTAGTTTCCTTCCCTAAAGGACATTAGTGAAGCAGATGGGTTTTTAACAAAAGGTGACCATAGCTGCCATAGTTACCATTGCTGAGACTAGCTTTATATTCTAGATATATTAATGATTTAAATTCCCACATGGGGAATTTCACCCCATTTCCCCAAGGCATTACCCTGGACAGCTGGATTACTAGTCCAGTGACATTATCACTATGCCACAATCTCCCCCTACACTGTTTGGCCATTCGGCTGAATTTGGTCATTCAGCCTATTGAGCCTGCTCTGCCATTCAATAAGATCATGGCTGATCCGGTTGTGATCTCAACTCCACTTATCTGCCTGTCCCCCATAACCCCTGCCTCCCTTGTCAATCAAAAATCTATCTAAATTAGCCTTGAATATATTCATGATCTGGCCTCTGCTGCTCTCCGGGGAAGAGAATTCCAAAGACTAACAACTGTGAAAAAATATTCTCCTCATTGCAATCTTAATCTTAATATTTAAAATGTGCCCCCGGTTCTAGACTCCCTCACAAGGGGAAACATCCTCTCAGCATCCTCCCTGTCAAGTCCCCTCAGGATCTTATGTGTTTCAATAAGATCACCTCTCATTCTTTAAAGTGTAATGGGTACAGACCTTTCCTCATAATCTAACCCATTCATCCCAGGAATCAATCGAGTGAACTTTCTCTGAACTGCTTCTAATGCAATTCTGTCTATTCTTAAGCAAGGAGACAAAAACTACCCATAGTACTCCAGAAAGGGTCTCATTTTACCTGCTTTCCTATTTTGACATATTCTTCTTGTTCCTATTCTGTCTCCTTTATTCCATCATCTAGTATTTCATCAGTCTTCCACACCTTTATTAAGTGGGGAATTAATACCAACAGGAATACGGTTAGGAGGTGTTGGCATAGTGGTATTGTCACTGGGCTAGTGACCCAGAGTAATGATCTGGGTTTGAAACTCACCAGATGGTGGAATTTGAATTCAACAAATATCTGGAATTAAAAGTCTAATAATGACGATTGTTAGAAAAACCTATCTGGTTCACTAATGTTCTTTAGGGAAGGAAATCTGCTGTCCTTACCTGGCCTGGCCTACATGTGACTCCAGACCCACACAGCAATGTGGTTGCCTCTTAACTGACCTTGCAAGCCACTCAGTTGCATAACAATACTCTGGGTGTACCTACACCACATGGACTGCAGCAGTTCAAGAAGACAGCTCACCACCATCAATAAATGCTGGCCTAGCCAGTGACACCCACTGAATTTAAAAAAAAATTGACCTCCCCTGGGACTCAAACGCCACCAGTAGATGGTTGACAAGTACCAGGCAGGATGCACACAGTGGGTAGTGGGAAAACCCCAAAAACACTACAGGTGTAGAGTAAAGGGTTAACACCAGAAGCATCTGATATGATGTAATGATGATGCAGTGTCACATGACTAAGGGACTGAGACACGATGGGAAGCAGAAAGACAACTTGGTGTGGAGTACGGAAATTTATTTGGATCTGTAAAGGAACAAGAAAGGATTTTACGACAGCATTCTTAGGCAAACCCTAAAGAAATCCCATTTAGACCCTAAACAAAACATGATGACAGCAGAGTGTAAAGACTCATAACAAAAACAGAATTACCTGGAAAAACTCAGCAGGTCTGGCAGCATCGGCGGAGAAGAAAAGAGTTGACGTTTCGAGTCCTCATGACCCTTCAACGGAACTCATGAGGACTCGAAACGTCAACTCTTTTCTTCTCCGCCGATGCTGCCAGACCTGCTGAGTTTTTCCAGGTAATTTTGTTTTTGTTTTGGATTTCCAGCATCCGCAGTTTTTTTGTTTTTATCTCTGTGTAAAGACTCATAAAAGTTCCTAGAGATGATTGCAGACCTGAAAGATCTAAAAATCTTTGGTAAAGGACAGGAAAATAGATTGAAGACTCACCTGAGCACGGAGTATTATAGGTGCTGCGGATACAATTGGTCACATTGACCAAGGGTTCAGTTTAGATCACAGTCAAACAGTCAAACTACTGAAGCAGCAACAGATTCAGAGCTCTGGGTAAACACAGAGTCTGCACTGCAACTCCCAGTACCGTTCCAAAGTATGGAAAGCCTGCAACAGGCTCAACACTGGGACAATTGGAGGAATAGATTCTATAGATACACAACAGTTTCAGGGTTGCATAAGAAGGGACAGAAGGATCAGGTTAGTACTTTACACTGCTATTTTTTTAATAGCAGATGATGTTATTGCAAGACAGGGCATCAATGAGGCTTCAAGTTCATATGAGGAAGCCCTCCATGCAGTAGATTCATACTTCAGTGTTCAAAAAAATGTAATCATTGAGTGAACAAAATTTATTAAGAGGAGGCAAAAACTGGGTGAGTACATGGACTTATTTTGGGAAGCTCAGCACATCAGTGCAAAAGATAAGGCTGAAGCATTTGCAACAATCTTCAGCCAGAAATGCCAAGTGGATGATCCAACTCAGCCTCCTCTGGAGGTCCCCAGCATCATAGATGCCAGTCTTCAGCCAATTCGATTCACTTCATGTAATATCAAGAAACAGCTGAAGCACTGGAAAATGTAAACGCTATGGGCTTTGTCATTATTCCTGCAATAGCACTGAAGACTTGTGCTCCAACAGTTACAACATTGGCATCTACCCGGCTATGTAGAAAATTGGCCAAGTGCATAAAAAGCAGGGCAAATCCAACCCAGCCCACACTTGCCCCTTCAGTCTACTCTCCATCATCAGAAAAGTGATGGAAGGGGTCACCAACAGTGCTATGAAGTGGAACTTACTTCAGAACCAACGTGCTCAATGACGCTCAGTTTGGGTTCTCCAGGGCCACTTAGGTCCTAACCTCATTATAGCCTTGATCCAAATACGGACAAAAGAGCTGAACTCAAGAGGTTAGGTGAATGTGACTGCCCTTAACATCAAGGCAGCATTTGACTGAGTGTAGCATCAAGGAGCCCTAGCAAAACTGGAGACAATGGGAATCAGGGGGAAATCTCTCTGCTGGTTGGAATCATACCTAGCACAAAGAAAGATGGTTGTTGAAGGTCAATCATCTCAGCTCCAGAGCAACGTTACAGGAGTTCCTCAGGGTAGTGTCCTCAGGCCAACCATCTTCAGCAGCTTCATCAATGACCTTCCTCCCGTCATATGGTCAGAAGCAGGGATGTTTGCTGATGATTGCACAATGTTCAGCACCATTTATGACTCTTCAGATACTGATTCATATGCAGCAAGACATGGACAACACTCTGGCTTAGGCTGACAAGTAGCAAGTAACATTTATACCATAGAAGTGCCAGGCAATGGCTATCTCCTACAAGAGAGAATCCAACCATCTCCCCTTGACATTCAATGGCATTACCATCACTGAATCCCCCACTATCAACATCCTGGGAGTTGCCATTGACCAGAAACTGAACTGAATTAGCCATATAAATACTGTGGCTACAAGAGCAGGTCAGAGGCTGGGAATCCTGCAGCATTTAACTCACCCCCTGATTCCCTAAAGCCTGTCCACAAGGCACAAGTTAGGAGTGTAATGGAATATTCTCCACTTGCCTGGATGAGTGCAGCGCCAACAACACTCAACAAGCTAGACACCATCAAGGACAAAGCAGCCCGCTTGATTGGCACCCCCTCCACAAACATTCACTCCCTCCATCAGTGATGAACAGTAGCAGCAGTATGTACCATCTACAAGATGCACTGCAGCAACTCACCAAGGCTCCTTCAACAGCACCTTCCAAACCTGTGATGTCTACCACCTCGAAGGACAAGGACAGCAGGTTCTTGGGAACATTGCCACCTGGAAGTTCCCCTCCAAGTCACTCACCATCCTGACTTGGAAATACATCACTGTTCCTTCACTGTCATTGGGTCAAAACCCTGGAACTCCCTTCCTAATAACACAGAAAAAACAAATAACCTTCTTAGAAGAAGTTAAGGAAACAGAAAATAATTATTGGTGCATTAAATTAGAAGTTGTTGGCATCCCACAGAATTCAAGCTGGATACTGGGGCAGGTGTTTCACTATTATCAGATGAAGTTAAATGGCTCTAAAATGTCATAATACAGCCATATTCCATCCAGATGCAAGGTCCAAGAGGGACTACAATAAAAGTAACAGGCCAACACTTGGCAGGATTAAGATAGATGGATAAAGAAATTGTGGAATCCCTGTATGTGATACAGAACCAGGAGACATCATTACTAAGCAGAAAAGCATGCTTGCAGCTGAGGCTCATTTACAAGGTTGATGAAATTTCCAATGAGCAGTCCAGTAATGTATTCAGAAATGAATTTCCACCCTATTTTCAGACTTAGGAAAGCTGAAAACAGAATATCACATAACCCTAAGGGTGGATGCTAAGCCTATTTGTTTTTTCACAGTGAGGAATGTCCCTATCCCGTTCTTAGAGAAAGCCAAGAGTGAGATTGGACACATGTTACAACAAGAGGTCATTTTTCCAGTAACCTTACTGACAAAGTGGTGTTCTGGAAAGGTCACGGTACCAAAGCCTAATGGTTCAATTAGAACATGCATGGACTTTACTCAGTTAACCAAGTCCATAGAGCGTGAGATCCACCTGATGGCATCAGTAGATGAAAGTCTCACCAAATTAGCAAAAAACACTCTCTTCTCAAAATTGGATGCTCAGAGCAGCTTTTGGCAGTTGCCTCTGGACAAAGAATCCAGATTGTTAACAACTTTTATCACCCCATTTGGTCGTTATTGTTTTAACAGTTTACCATTCGGAATTGCTTCTGCACCTGAGATATTCCAAAGAACAATGTCTCAGACCCTGGAAAGCTTGGAATGAATAATATGCCTTATGGGTGACATTCTCATACATAGTTCATCATAACCATTGAGTGAGAGCTGTCTTTAAAGTCCTGGAAGAAGCAGGTTTGACATTAAATGACAAATATGAATTTGTAAAGCCAATGATAAAATTCTTAGGCATTGCACAAGCTACAGGAATTACAGCCAACCCACAGAAAACCAAGGTCATTAAAGAGTTCCCACAGTCTAAAAATATCACAAAATTACAAGGATTCCTTGGAATGGTCAATCAAGTGGGTAACTTCCTACCAAACTTGGCAGAAATCAAATGACAGCTGTTGAGACAAAGTCAACAATGGTGCTGGAACATGGGCCAGCAAAATACTTTTGATAAGATCAAAAATCTCCTAATTTCACCAGAAATTCTAGTGCACTCTGATCCAGAGTTACCAACAATTGTAGCAGCAGATGCATCATCTGCAGACTCGGGTGCTGTGCTCTTTCAAGTTCCAAAAAGATGGACAAAGAAGACCAGTTTATCATACCTCAAGATCTCTCAGGGACATGGAGAAGTGTTATGTAACCATTGAGAAAGAAGCATTAGCCTGTGAGAAGTTCTCTGATTGTGTCATAGGATTAACGTTTAAAATTGAAATAGAGAAAAGAAAATAACCTTTTTATGAGAAGTTAACAAAACAGAAAATACTTACTGAAGCATTAAATTAGAAGTTGGCGGTCACCCCACAGAATTCAGCTAGATACTGGGGCAGGTGTTTCAATATTATCTGATGAAGTAAAATAGCTTCAAAATATCACATTACAGTTCTGCTCCATCCAGTTGCAAGATCCAGGAGCAACCACAATAAAAGTAACAGGCCAAAACTTGGCAGGATTAAGATTGAAGGATAAAGAAATTGTGGAACCCCTGTATATGATAAAGAACCAGGAGACATCATCACTGAGCAGAAAAGCATGCTTGCAGCTGAGGCTCATTTACAAGGTTAATAGAATTGCTGACGAGCAGTCCAGTAATGTACTCAGAAATGAATTTATATCCCTATTTGTTGTAACAGTGCGAACCACTCACTCCATCTACCTTTCCTACAAGACCATGGGAATGGATTTATTTGACTTTAACAACAAAGTTTTCATCATTGTCGTTGACTAGTACTCTGGATGACTTGAAGTGAGTAGACTGCACAGCATCATGGTGGAGGCAGTCGTTACATCACTAAGAAGAATCTTCATGGCAATATGGCATCCCAGATGTTGTGGTGACAGACAACAGTCCTGGGGAATGTTCCATAACCGCACAAGAATATAGTTTCATGCATGTGACTATTTCGACCAGATATCCTCAGTCAAATGGAGAAGCAGAAAAAGGAGTTTGAAAAGTTAAGGAATTGATGAAAAAGAACAAAGATATTGACTTAGCCCTTCTTAACTACAAAGCCTCTCTGCTTGTATTCTTGCAATCTGAATTATTGATGGGAAGAAGGCTGCGAATGCAAATTCCAGCTCCACAACAAACTGTACAACCTAACCTCAGATGGTCATGAGAAAGTTAGAAAGCGTGAGAGCAACACAGAGACAGTCAATCTCGTGATTTCAACTTCAGGCACGGAGCACGAGACTTCAAAGTGCTGCTGCCCAGGGAGAGAATGTGGATACGAGAGCAATAGAACAAAGGCACTGTAATAGAAATAGCTCCACAACCAAGATCTTATAGAATTGAGATGGGTCAGGAAAATATCACAAGGAAATGGAGAGCCTCGACATCATTGGGAAGGAAACCAATGGAACCTAGACATACTGTTTAGATCCGGATGGAGACAAGGAAGCAGAAACAAGTAGAAACTCTGCAACCACTCAGGTGGAAGACACTCCTATCGACCGACAAGAGAATGCAATTCATCCTCGAAACAAAATCAGGACCAGATCAGGGAGATTGGTCAAGGCACCACAGAGGCTAACCCTGTGAAGTCTGAGATTTTGGAGAGAGATGTAAGAAGCTGTATATAACTCTTTTGAGTACAAACATGTTTCCATCTGCTGTTTCAGATGAAATTACATTGTTTCATAGTTTGCCATTGTGAGATTTGAATTCTTGATCTTAGGGTTATAAACCCAGTACCATAACCACTTGGCTATTTAGGCCAAGCTGGAAGCTGCATATAGTTGGGATACAGATACTAATGTAACCACTGATGTAACTATGATGCAATGTCACATGACTAAGAGACTGTGATCAGGTGGGAAGTAGAAGTAGAACCTCACGTAGAGCACTTAGATTTATATAGATCTGCAAATAAACAAGAATGGTTTTTACAAATAACAGCCTACAGTAGCATTCTTAGGGTAACAGGCAAACCCTAAGGAAATCCCATCTAGAACACAAACCCAAGGTGAAACAACAGAGGACAGTGGGAAAAGCGCAAACACAGACAAGGGCAGGGAGAATAACCCCAACACACACAGGGGCAGGGAGAATAACCCCAACACACACAGGGGCAGGGAGAATAACCCCAACACTCACAGGGGAGGGAGAATACTCCCAACACACACAGGGGCATGGAAAATATGGCAACACAGACAGAGCGGGGGGAATATCCCCAACACACACAGTGCAGGGGGAATACCCCAAAACACAGAGGGGCCGGGAGAAAAACCCAATAAACACAGTGGCAGGGAGAATACTCCAACACACACAGGGGCAGGGAGAATACCCCAACGCACACAGGGGCAGGGAGAATGCCTCAACACACACAGCATCAGGGACAATAACACCAACATATATAGGTGAAGGGAGAATACCACAACACACACAGGGGCAGAGGGAATGCCCTCAACACTCAGAGAGGCAGGGAGATTACCCCCAACACACACAGGGGCAGGTAGAATACACCAACACACACAGGGGCAGTTGGAATACCCCAACACACTCAGGGGCAGGGGGAATACCCCCAACACAGACAGAGCAGGGGGAATAACCCCACCACACACAGGGGCAGGGAGAAAACCTCAACAAAGGGGCAGGGAGAATACCCCAACACACACAGGGGCAGGGAGAATACCCCAACACACACAGGGGCAGGGAGAATACCCCAACACAGATAGGGCAGGAGAAATACCCCCAACATACACAGGGGTTGGGGAATACCCCAACACACACAGGGGAAGTGAGAATACCACCAAAACACACAGCGGCAGGGAGAATAACCCCAACACACACAGGGCAGGGGGAATACCCCAACAAACACAGGGGCAGGGAGAATACCACAACACGCACAGGGGCAGGGAGAATATGGCAAAACAGACAGGGCGGGGGGAATATCCCCAACACACACAGTGCAGGGGGAATACCCCAAAACACAGAGGGGCCGGGAGAAAAACCCAATAAACACAGTGGCAGGGAGAATACTCCAACACACACAGGGGCAGGGAGAATACCCCAACGCACACAGGGGCAGGGAGAATGCCTCAACACACACAGCATCAGGGACAATAACACCAACATATATAGGTGAAGGGAGAATACCACAACACACACAGTGCAGGGGGAATACCCCAAAACACAGAGGGGCCGGGAGAAAACCCCAATAAACACAGGGGCAGGGAGAATACCCCAATGCACACAGGGGCTGGGAGAATAGACCAACACACACAGGGGCAGGCAGCATACCCCCAACAAGCACAGGGGCAGGGAGAATACCCTCAACTGACACAGCATCAGGGAAAATAACACCAAACTATATAGGATAAAAGCGAATACCATAACACACACAGGGGCAGGGGGAATGCCCGCAACACTCAGAAAGGCAGGGAGATTACCCCCAATATACACAGGGGCAGGTAGAATATACCAACACACACTGGGGCAGGGAGTATACCCCAAAACAAACACAGGGGCAGGAAGAATAACCCCAACACATTCAGGGGCAGGGAGAATACCCTCAACACACACAGGGGCAGGGAGAATACCCTCAACACACACAGGGGCAGGGAGAATACCCTCACACACAGAGGGGCAGGGAGAATACCCCCCAACACACAAAGGGGCAGGGAGAATACCCCCAACACACACAGGGGCAGGGAGAATACTCCCAACACACACAGGGGCAGGGAGAATACCCTCAACACACACAGGGGTAGGGGGAATACCCCAAAACAGACAGGGCATGGAGATTACCCCCAACACACACAAGGGCTGGGACAATACCCTCAACAGACACAGGGGCAGGGAGAATGCCCCCAACGAACATAGAGGAAGGGAAAATTCCCTCAACAGGCACAGGGTCCGGGAGAATACCCCGCATGCACATTGGGGGAGGGAGAATACCACAACACACACAGTGGCATGAGGAATACCCCCAACACACGCAGGGGAAGGGAGACTACCACAGCACAGACAAGGGCAGGCAGAATACCCCAACACAGAGAGGACAGGGAGGATACCCCAACATAGAGAGGGCAGGGAGAATACCCTCAACATACACAGGGGCAGGAGGAATACCCCAACACACACAGGGCAGTGGGAATACACCCAACACACTCAGGGGCAGGGAGAATACACCAACACACACAGGGCAGTGGGAATACACCCAACACACTCAGGGGCAGGGAGAATACCCACAGCACACAGCGACAGGGGGAATACCCGCAACAGACTCAACGGGCAAGGAGAATACCCAAACACACACAGGGCAGCGGGAATACACCCAACACACTCGGGGGCAGGGAGAAAACCTCAGAAACAAAGGGGCAGGGAGATAACCCCAGCACACATAAGGGGAGGGAGAATACCACATCAAACACAGGTGCAGGGGTAATTACCGCAACACACATAGCGGCATGGCGAATACCCCCAACACACACAGGGCAAGGGAGAATAACTCCAACACACACATGGGCAGGGAGAATAACCCCAACACACACAGGGGCAGGGAGAATAAACACAATGCACACAGGGACATGGAGAATACCCCCAAAACACTCAGGGGCAGGGAGAATAACCCAACACACACAGGGCAGTGGGAATAGCCCCAAAACACTCAGGGGCAGGGGGAATAACCCAACACACACAGGGCAGTGGGAATACCCCCAAAACACTCAGGGGCAGGGGGAATAACCCAACACACGGGCAGGAGAATACCCGCAGCACATAGCAGCAGGGAGAATACCCTCAACAGACACAGGAGCACGGAGAAGACCCCAACAATCAGAAAGGCAGGGAGATTACCCCCAAAGCACACAGGGGCAGGTTGAATATACCAACACACCCAGGGGCAGTTGGAATACCCCAACGCACTCAGGGGCAGCGGGAATACCCCCAACACAGACAGGGCAGGGGGAAATATCCCTACCACACACAGGGGCAGGGAGAATAATTGCAACACACACAGGGGCAGGGAGAATACCCCAACACAGACAGGGCAGGGGGAATACCCTCAACACACACAGGGGCAGGGGGAATACCCCAACACACACAGGGGCAGGGAGAATACTCCTACCACACTCAGGGGCAGGGAGAAAACCTCAAAAACAAAGGGGTAGTGAGATAAACACAGCACACACAGGGGCACAGAGAATAAGCCTCAACAGACACAGGGGCAGGGAGAATGCCCCCAACACACATAAGGGGAGGGAGAATACCACATCAAACACAGGGGCAGGGGGAATAACTGCAACAGACTAGGCAGCATGGGGAATACCCCCAACACACTTAGGGGAAGGGAGAAAACCTCAACACACACAGGGGCAGGGAGAATAACCCCAACACACACAGGGCCAGGGAGAATAACCCCAACACACACTGGGCCAGTGAGATTAACCCCAACACACACAGGGGCAGGGAGAATAACCCCAACACACACAGGGGCAGGGAGAATAACCCCAACACACACTGGGCCAGTGAGATTAACCCCAACACACACAGGGGCAGGGAGAATAACCCCAACGCACACAGGGGCAGGGAGAATAACCCCAACACACACAGGGGCAAGTGAGAATAACCCCAACACACACAGGGGCAGGGAGAATAATCCCAACGCACACAGGGGCAGGGAGAAAACCCCAACTCACACAGGGGCAGGCAGAATATCCCAACACACACAGGGGCAGGGAGTATACCCCCAACACACACAGGGGCAGGGAGAATAACCCCAAAACACACAGGGACAGTTGGAATACCCCAACACACTCAGGGACAGCGGGAATACCCCCAACACAGACAGGGCAGGGGGAAATATCCCTACCACACACAGGGGTAGGGAGCATAATTGCAACACACACAGGGGCAGAGGGAATACCCCCAACACACACAGGTGAAGGGAGACTGCACCAACATAGACAGGGGCAGGGAGAATACCCTGGCACAGACAGGCCAGTGGCAATACCCCAACACAGACAGTGCAGGGGGAAAACCCCCAACACACACAGGGCAAGGAGGATACTCCAACAGAGACAGTGCAGGGGGAATACCCTCAACATACTCAGGGACAGGGAGAATACCCTCAACAGACACAGGGGCTAGGAGAATAGCCCAACACACACAGGGCACTGGGAATACACCCAACACACTCAGGGGCAGGGAGAATAACCCAACACACACAGGGCAGTGGGAATAGCCCCAAAACACTCAGGGGCAGGGGGAATAACCCAACACACACAGAGCAGTGGGAATACCCCCAACACACGGGCAGGAGAATACCCGCAGCACATAACAGCAGGGAGAATACCCTCAACAGACACAGGAGCACGGAGAAGACCCCAACAATCAGAAAGGCAGGGAGATTACCCCCAAAGCACACGGGGGCAGGTTGAATATACCAACACACCCAGGGGCAGTTGGAATACCCCAACGCACTCAGGGGCAGCGGGAATACCCCCAACACAGACAGGGCAGGGGGAAATATCCCTACCACACACAGGGGCAGGGAGAATAATTGCAACACACACAGGGGCAAGGGGAATACCCCCAACACACACAGGTGAAGGGAGACTACACCAACATAGACAGGGGCAGGGAGAATACCCCAACACAGACAGGGCAGGGGGAATACCCTCAACACACACAGGGGCAGGGGGAATACCCCAAAACACACAGGGGCAGGGAGAATACTCCTACCACACTCAGGGGCAGGGAGAAAACCTCAAAAACAAAGGGGTAGTGAGATAAACACAGCACACACAGGGGCAGAGAGAATAAGCCTCAACAGACACAGGGGCAGGGAGAATGCCCCCAACACACATAAGGGGAGGGAGAATACCACATCAAACACAGGGGCAGGGGGAATAACCGCAACAGACTAGGCAGCATGGGGAATACCCCCAACACACTTAGGGGAAGGGAGAAAATCTCAACACACACAGGGGCAGGAAGAAAACCTCAACACACACAGGGGCAGGGAGAATAACCCCAACACACACAGGGGCAGGGAGAATAACCCCAACACACACAGGGCCAGGGAGAATAACCCCAATACACACACGGCCAGTGAGATTAACACCAACACACACAGGGGCAGGGAGAATAACCCCAACACACACAGGGCCAGTGAGAATAACCCCAACACACACAGGGGCAGGGAGAATAATCCCAACACACACAGGGACAGGGAGAATAACCCCAACACTCACAGGGCAGTGGGAATACACCCAACACACTCAGGGGCTGGGATAATACCCACAGCACACAGCAGCAGGGAGAATACCCTCAACAGACACAGGGGCAGGGAGAAGACCCCAACACTCAGAAAGGCAGGGAGATTACTCCCTACGCACACGGGGGCAGGTAGAATATACCATCACACCCAGGGGCAGTTGGAATACCCCAATGCACACAGGGGCAGCGGGAATACCCCCAAAACAGACAGGGCAGGGGGAAATACCCCTACCACACACAGGGGCAGGGAGAATAATCGCAACACGCACAGCGGCAGGGGGAATACCCACAACACACACAGGTGAAGGGAGACTACACCAACATACACAGGGGCAGGGATAATACCCCAACACAGACAGGTCAGGGGGAAAACCCCCAAAACACACAGGGCAGGGAGGATACCCCAACAGAGACAGTGCAGGGGGAATACCCACAACATACTCAGGGGCAGGGAGAATACCCACAACATACTCAGGGGCAGGGAGAATACCCACAACAGACACAGGGGCTGGGAGAAAACTCCAACACACACATGGGCAGGGAGAATACCCCAACACACACAGGGGCAGGGGGAATACCTCAACACACACATGGGCTGTGAAAAAACCTCAGCACACACAGGGGCAGGGAGTATACCCCCAACATACTCAGGGGCAGGGAGTATACCCCCAACACACTCAGGGGCAGGGAGAATAACCCCAACACACACAGGGGCAAGTGAGAATAACCCCAACACACACAGGGGCAGGGAGAATAATCCCAACGCACACAGGGGCAGGCAGAGTATCCCAACACACACAGGGGCAGTTGGAATACCCCAACGCAGTCAGGGACAGCGGGAATACCCCCAACACAGACAGGGCAGGGGGAAATATCCCTACCACACACAGGGGTAGGCAGCATAATTGCAACACACACAGGGGCAGGGGGAATACCCCCAACACACACAGGTGAAGGGAGACTGCACCAACATAGACAGGGGCAGGGAGAATACCCTAGCACTGAGAGGCCAGTGGCAATACCCCAACACAGACAGTGCAGGGGGAAAACCCCCAACACACACAGGACAAGGAGGATACCCCAACAGAGACAGTGCAGGGTTAATACCCTCAACATACTCAGGGACAGGGAGAATACCCTCAACAGACACAGGGGCAGGGAGAATAGCCCAACACACACAGGGCACTGGGAATACACCCAACACACTCAGGGGCAGGGGGAATACCCCCAACACACACAGGTGAAGGGAGACTGCACCAACATAGACAGGGGCAGGGAGAATACCCTAGCACAGACAGGCCAGTGGCAATACCCCAACACAGACAGTGCAGGGGGAAAACCCCCAACACACACAGGGCAAGGAGGATACCCCAACAGAGACAGTGCAGGGGGAATACCCTCAACATACTCAGGGACAGGGAGAGTACCCTCAACAGACACAGGGGCAGGGAGTATAGCCCAACACACACAGGGCAGTGGGAATACACCCAACACACTCAGGGGCAGGGGAATACCCCAAAACACACAGGGGCAGGGAGAAAACCTCAAAAACAAAGGGGCAGGGAGATAACCCCAACACACAACAGGGCAGAGAGAATAACCCCAACACACACAGGGGCAGAGAGAATAACCTCAACACACACAGAGGCAGAGAGAATAACCCCAACAAACAACGGGGCAGAGAGAATACCCCAACACACAACGGGGCAGGGAGAATACCACAAAACAGACAGGGGAGGGCGAATACCCCTAACACACTCAGGGGCAGGGAGAATACCTGCAGCACACAGTGACAGGGGGAATACCCTCAACAGACTCAATGGGCAGGGAGAATACCCAAACACAGACAGGGGCATGGAGAATACTCCTACTACACTCAGGGGCAGGGAGAAAACCTCAAAAACAAAGGGGTAGTGAGATAACCACAGCACACACAGGGGCACAGAGAATAAGCCTCAACAGACACAGGGTCAGGGAGAATGCCCCCAAAACACATAAGTGGAGGGAGAATACCACTTCAAACACATAGGCAGGGGGAATAACCGCAACAGACTAGGCAGCATGGGGAATACCCCCAACACATTTAGGGAAAGGGAAAAAACCTCAACACTAACAGGGGCACGGAGAATAAACCCAACACACACACAGGGGCAGGGAGAATACTCCTACCACACACAGGGGCAGGGAGAAAACCTCAGAAACAAAGGGGCAGGGTGATAACCCCAGCACACATAAGGGGAGGGAGAATACCACATCAAACACAGGTGCAGGGGTAATTACCGCAACACACATAGCGGCATGGGGAATACCTCCAACACACACAGGGGCAGGGAGAATACGCCAACACAGACAGGGCAGGGGGAATACCCCTACACAGACAGGGCAAGGAGGATACCCCAACAGAAACAGTGCAGGGGGAATACCCTCAACATACTCAGGGGCAGGGAGAATACCCTCAACAGACACAGGGGCAGGGAGAATACACGAACACACACAGGGCAGCGGGAATACAACAAACACACTCAGGGGCAGGGAGAAAACCTCAAAAACAAAGGGGCAGGGAGATAACCCCAACACACAGAGGGGCATGGAAAATACTCCTACCACACTCAGGGGCAGGGTGAAAACTTCAAAAACAAAGGGGTAGTGAGTTAACCACAGCACAGACAGGGGCAGAGAGAATAAGCCTCAACAGACACAGGGGCAGGGAGAATGCCCCCAACACACACAGGGGCAGGGAGAATACTCCTACCATACACAGGGGCAGGAAGAAAACCTCAGAAACAAAGGGGCAGGGAGATAACCCCAGCACACATAAGGGGAGGGAGAATATCACATCAAACACAGGTGCAGGGGTAATTACTGCAACACACATAGCGGCATGGGGAATACCCCCAACACACACAGGGCCAGGGAGAAAAACCCCAACACACACATGGGCAGGGAGAATAACCCCAACACACACAGGGGCAGGGAGAATAACCCCAACGCACACAGGGGCATGGAGAATACCCACAAAACACTCAGGGACAGGGAGAATAACCCAACACACACAGGGCAGTGGGAATACCCCCAAAACACTCAGGAGCAGGGGGAATAACCCAACGCACACAGGGCAGTGGGAATACCCCCAACACACGGGCAGGAGAATACTCACAGCACATAGCAGCAGGGAGAATACACTCAACAGACACAGGGGCACGGAGAAGACCCCAACAATCAGAAAGGCAGGGAGATTGCTCCCAAAGCACACAGGGGCGGGTAGAATATACCAACACACCCAGGGGCAGTTGGAATACCCCAACACACTCAGGGGCAGCGGGAATACTGCCAACACAGACAGGGCAGGGGGAAATACCCCTACCACACACAGGGGCAGGGAGAATAATTGCAAAACACACAGGGTCAGGGGGAATACCCCCAACACACACAGGTGAAGGGAGACTACACCAACATACACAGGGGCAGGGAGAATACCCCAACACAGACAGGGCAGGGGGAATACCCCAACACACACAGGATCAGGGAGAATACTCCTACCACACTCAGGGGCAGGGAGAAAACCTCAAAAACAAAGGGGTAGTGAGATAACCACAGCACACACAGGGGCACAGAGAATAAGCCTCAACAGACACAGGGGCGGGGAGAATGCCCCCAACAAACATAAGGGGAGGGAGAATACCACATCAAACACAGGGGCAGGGGGAATAACCGCAACAGACTAGGCAGCATGGGGAATACCCCCAACACACTTAGGGGAAGGGAGAAAACCTCAACACACACAGGGGCAGGGAGAATAACCCCAACACACACAGGGGCAGGGAGAATAACCCCAACACACACAGGGACAAAGAGAATATCCCAACACACACAGGGGCAGGGAGAATAACCCCAACACACACAGGGGCAGGGAGAATAACCCCAACACACACAGGGGCAGGGAGAATAACCCCAACACACACAGGGACAAAGAGAATATCCCAACACACACAGGGGCAGGGAGAATAACCCCAACACACACAGGGGCAGGGAGAATAATCCCAACACACACAGGGTCAGGGAGAATACCCCAACACACACAGGGGCAGGGAGAATACCCACAGCACACAGCAGCAGGGAGAATACCCTCAACAGACACAGGGGCAGGGAGAAGACCCCAACACTCAGAAAGGCAGGGAGATTACTCACTATGCACACGGGGGCAGGTAGAATATACCAACACACCCAGTGGCAGTTGGAATACCCCAACGAACACAGTGGCAGCGGGAATACCCCCAACACAGACAGGGCATGGGGAAATACCCCTACCACATGCAGGGGCAGGGAGAATAATCGCAACACGCACAGGGGCAGAGGGAATACCCCCAACACACACAGGTGAAGGGAGACTACAAAAACATAGACAGGGGCAGGGAGAATACACAGACAGGGCAGGGGGAAAACTCCCAACACACACAGGGGCAGGGAGGATTCCCCAACACATACAGGGCAGGGGGAATACCCCCAACACACACAGGGGCAGGGGGAATACCCCAACACACACAGGATCAGGGAGAATACTCCTACCACACTCACGGGCAGGGAGAAAACCTCAAAAAAAAAGGGGTAGTGAGATAACCACAGCATACACAAGGGCAGAGAGAATAAGCCTCAACAGACACAGGGGCGGGGAGAATGCCCCCAACACACATAAGGGGAGGGAGAATACCACATCAAACACAGGGGCAGGGGGAATAACCGCAACAGACTAGGCAGCATGGGGAATACCCCCAACACACTTAGGGGAAGGGAGAAAACCTCAACACACACAGGGGCAGGGAGAATAACCCCAACACACACAGGGGCAGGGAGAATAACCCCAACACACACAGGGACAAAGAGAATATCCCAACACACACAGGGGCAGGGAGAATAACCCCAACACACACAGGGGCAGGGAGATTAACCCCAACACACACAGGGGCAGGGAGAATAACCCCAACACACACAGGGGCAGGGAGAATAACCCCAACACACACAGGGGCAGGGAGAATAATCCCAACACACACAGGGTCAGGGAGAATACCCCAACACACACAGGGGCAGGAGGAATACCCCCAACACACACAGGTGAAGGGAGACTAAACCAACATAGACAGGGGCAGAGGGAATACCCCAAACACACACAGATGAAGGGAGAGAACAAAAACATAGACAGTGGCAGGGAGAATACACCAACACAGACAGGGCAGGGGGAAAACCCCCAACACACCCACGGCAGGGAGGATTCCCCAACACATACAGGGCAGGGGGAATACCCCTAGCACATGCAGGGGCAGGGAGAATACCCCAACACACACAGGGCAGGGAGGATACCCCAACAGAGACAGTGCAGGGAGTATACCCCCAACACACTCAGGGGCAGGGAGAATACCCACAACAGACACAGGGGCTGGGAGAACACCCAATCACACAGGGGCAGGGAGAATACCCCAACACACACAAGGGCAAGGGAATACCCCAACACACACAGGGGCAGGGAGAATAACCCCAACACACACAGGGTCAGGGAGAATAACCCCAACACACACAGGGACAAGGAGAATATCCCAACACACACAGGGGCAGGGAGAATAACCCCAACACACACAGGGGCAGGGAGAATAACCCCAAAACACACAGGGGCAAGGAGAATATCCCAACACACACAGGGGCAGGGAGAATACCCCAACACACACAGGGCAGTGGGAATACACTCAACATACTCAGGGGCAGGGAGAATACCCCAACACACACAGGGCAGTGGGAATAACCCCAACACAAACAGGGGCAGGGAGAAAACCTCAAAAACAAAGGGGTAGTGAGATAACCACAGCACACACAGGGGCAGAGAGAATAAGCCTCAACAGACACAGGGGCAGGGAGAATGCCCCCAACACACATAAGGGGAGGGAGAATACCACATCAAACACATGGGCAGGGGGAATAACCACAACAGGCTAGGCAGCATGGGGAATACCCCCAACACACTTAGGGGAAGGGAGAAAACCTCAACACACACAGGGGCAGGGAGAAAACCTCAACAAACAAAGGGGCAGGGAGAATAACCCCGACATACAAAGGGGCAGGGAGAAAACCTCAACACACTCAGGGGCAGGGAGAATAACCCCAACATACACAGGGGCCGGGAGAATAACCCCAACACACACAGGGGCAGGGAGAAAAACTCAACACACACAGGGGCAGGGAGAATAACCCCAACACACACAGGGGCAGGGAGAATAACCCCAACACACACACGGCCAGTGAGATTAACCCCAACACACACAGGGGCAGGGAGAATAAGCCCAACACACACAGGGCCAGTGAGAGTAACCCCAACACACACACGGCCAGTGAGATTAACCCCAACACACACAGGGGCAGGGAGAATACCCCAACAGAGACAGGGCAGGGGGAATACCCCTAACACACTCAGGGGCAGGGAGAATACCCCAACACACACAGGGGCACGGAGAATACCCCAACACACACAGGGCTGGTGGAAAACCCCCAACACACACAGGGCAGGGAGAAAACCTCAACAAACACAGGGGCAGGGAGAATACCCCCAACATACTCAGGGGCAGGGAGCGTACCCTCAACAGACACAGGGGCTGGGAGAATACCCCAACACACACATGGGCAAGGGGAATACCCCAACACACACAGGGGCAGGGAGAATAACCCCAACACACTCAGGGGCTGGGAGAATACCACAACACACACAGGGGCAGGTAGAATATACCAACACACACAGGGGCAGTTGGAATACCCCAACGCACTCAGGGGCAGCGGGAATACCCCCAACACAGACAGGGCAGGGGGAAATACCCCTACCACACACAGGGGCAGGGAGAAAACCTCAACAAACATAGGGGCAGGGAGAATAACCCCAACACACACAGGGGCAGGGGCAATACCCAAACAAGACAGGGGCAGGGAGAATAACCTCAACAGACACAAGGGCATAGAGAATAACCCCAACACACACAGGGCCAGGGAGAATAACCCAAAACACACAGTGGGAGGGAGAATAACCCCAACACACACAGGGGCAGGGAGAATAACCCCAACACACACAGGGCCAGGGAGAATAACCCAACACACACAGGGGCAGGGAGAATAACCCCAACACACACAGGGGCAGGGAGAATAACCCTCAACACACACAGGGGCAGGGAGAATAACCCCAACACACACAGGGCCAGGGAGAATAACCCCAGCACACACAGGGGCAGGGACAATACCCCAACACACACAGGGGCAGGGAGAATAACCCCAGCACACACAGGGGCAGGGACAATACCCCAACACACACAGGGGCAGGGAGAATACCCTCAACACACACAGGGGCAGGGAGAATATCCCAACACAGACAGGGCAGGGGGAAAACCCCCAACACACCCACAGCAGGGAGGATTCCCCAACAGAGTCAGGGCAGGGGTAATACCCCTAACGCACTCAGGGGCAGGGAGAATAATCCAACACACACAGGGGCAGGGATAATACCCCAACACAAACAGGGCAGGGGGCAAACCCCAAGCAAACAAAGGGGCAGGGAGAAAACCTCAACAAACAAAGGGGCAGGGAGAAACACCCCAACACACACAGGGGCAGGGAGAATACCCCAACACACACAGGGGCAGGGATAATACCCCAACATGGACAGGGCAGGGGGAAAACCCCCAACCCACACAGGGCAGGGAGGATACCCCAACAGAGACAGGGAAGGGGGAATACCCCCAACATACTCAGGGGCAGGGAGAATACCCACAACAGACACAGGGGCAGGGAGAAAATTCCCAACACACTCGGGGGCAGGGAGAATACCCCAACACACTCAGGGGCAGGTGGAATACCCCCAAAACAGACAGGGGCAGGGGGAATACCACAACCCGTACAGGATCAGTAAATTCCCCAACACACACAGAGGCACGGAGAATACACCAACACACAAAGGGGCAGGGACAATACCCCAACACACACAGGGGCAGGGAGAATAACCCAACACACACAGGGCCAGGGGAATACCCCCAACTCACACATGGCCAGGGGGAATATCCCCAACACACATAGGGGCAGGGGGAATACCCCAACACACACAGGGGCAGGGAGAATAACCCCAACACACACAGGGGCAGGGAGAATACTCCTACCACACACAGGGGCAGGGAGACAACCTCAAAAACAAAGGGGCAGGGAGATAACCCCAACACACACAGGGGCAGGGGGAATACCCCAACACACACAGGCGCAGAGAGAATACACCAACACACACAGCGGCACGGACAAGACCCCAACACGGACAGGGCAGGGGGAATACCCCAATACACACAGGGCAGGGAGGATACCCCAACAGACACAAGGCAGGGGGAATAGCCCCAACACACATGCGGGCAGGGAGGATACCCCAACACACACAGGGGCAGGGAGTATACCCCCAACAAGCACAGGGGCAGGGAGAATACTCTCAACAGACACAGCATCAGGGACCATAACGCCAACATATATAGGTGAAGGGAGAATACCACAACACACACAGGGGCAGGGGGAAATCCCCCAACACTCAGAGAGGCAGGCAGATTACCCCCAACGCACACAGGGACAGGTAGAATATATCAACACACACAGGGGCTGTTGGAATACCCCAACGCACTCAGGGGCAGCGGGAATACCCCCAACACAGACAGTGCAGGAGGAATACCCCTACCACACACAGGGGCAGGGAGAAAAGCTCAACAAACAATAGGGGAAGGGGTCATAACCCCAACACGCACAGGGGCAGGGAGAATATGCCAAAACAGACAGGGTGGGGGGAATACCCCCAACACACTCAGGGGCAGGGAGAATACCCTCAACAGACACAGGGACAGGGAGAATACACTCACCAAACACAAGGGCAAGGAGAATACCCCATCAGAGACAAGGGCTGGGAGAATACCCTCAACGGACACAGGGGCATGGAGAATGCCCCCAACATACATAGGGGAAGGGAAAATTGCCTCAACAGGCACAGGGTTAGGGAGAATACCGCAACACACACAGCGGCATGGGGAATACTCCCAACATAGACTGGGGCAGGCAGAATACCCCAACACAGGGAGGACAGGGAGGATACCCCAACATAGAGAGGGCAGGGAGAATACCCCCAACACACACAAGGGCAGGGAGAAAACTCCCAACACACAAGGGGGCAGGGGGAATACCCCAACACACACAGGGGCAGGGAGAATACCCCAACACACACAGGGGCAGGGAGAATACCCCAACACACACAGAGGCAGGGATAATACCCCAACACGGACAGGGCAGGGGGAAACCCCCAACACACACAGGGCAGGGAGGATAACCCCAACACACACAGGGCCAGTGAGAATAACCCCAACACACACAGGGGCAGGGAGAATACCCCAACACACACAGGGGCAGGGAGAATACCCCAACACACACAGGGGCTGGGACAATACCCCAACAGGGACAGGGCAGGGGGAAAACCCCCAACACACACAGGAGCAGGGAGAATACCCCAACACACACAGAGGCAGGGATAATACCCCAACACGGACAGGGCAGGGGGAAACCCCCAACACACACAGGGCAGGGAGGATACCCCAACAGAGACAGGGAAGGGGGAATACCCCCAACATACTCAGGGGAAGGGAGAATACCCACAACAGACACAGGGGCAGGGAGAAAATTCCCAACACACACGGGGGCAGGGAGAATACCCCAACACACTCAGGGGCAGGTGGAATACCCCCAAAACAGACAGGGGCAGGGGCAATACCACAACACGTACAGGGTCAGGAAAATACCCCAACACACACAGGGGCACGGAGAATACACCAACACACACAGGGGCAGGGACAATACCCCAACACACACAGGGGCAGGGAGAATACCCTCAACACACACAGGGGCAGGGAGAATAACCCCAACACACACAGGGCCAGAGAGAATAACCCAACACACACAGGGGCAGGGAGAATATCCCAACACACACAGGGGCAGGGAGAATACCCTCAACACACACAGGGGCAGGGAGAATAACCCCAACACACACAGGGTCAGGGAGAATAACCCAACACACACAGGGGCAGGGAGAATAACCTCAACACACACAGGGCCAGGGAGAATAACCCCAACACACACAGGGGCAGGGACAATACCCCAACACACACAGGGGCAGGGAAATAACCCCAACACACACAGGGGCAGGGAGAATAACCCCAACACACACAGGGCCAGGGAGAATAACCCAACACACACAGGGGCAGGGAGAATATCCCAACACAGACAGGGCAGGGGGAAAACACCCAACACACCCACAGCAGGGAGGATTCCCCAACAGAGTCAGGGCAGGGGTAATACCCCTAACGCACTCAGGGGCAGGGAGAATAATCCAACACACACAGGGGCAGGGATAATACCCCAACACAAACAGGGCAGGGGGCAAACCCCAAGCAAACAAAGAGGCAGGGAGAAAACCTCAACAAACAAATGGGCAGGGAGAAACACCCCAACACACACAGCGGCAGGGAGAATACCCTCAACCGACACAGGGGCAGGGGGAATAACCGCAACAAGCAAGGCGGCATGAAGAATACCTCCAACTCACATAGGGGCAGGGAGCAAAGTTCAACAAACAAAGGGGCAGGGAGAGTAACCCCAACACACACAGGGGCAGGGAGAATAACCCCAACACACACAGGGGCAGGGAGAATAACCCCAACACACACAGGGCCAGTGAGAATAACCCCAACACACACAGGGGCAGGGAGAATACCCCAACACACACAGGGGCAGGGAGAATACCCCAACACACACAGGGGCTGGGACAATACCCCAACAGGGACAGGGCAGGGGGAAAACCCCCAACACACACAGGAGCAGGGAGAATACCCCAACACACACAGAGGCAGGGATAATACCCCAACACGGACAGGGCAGGGGGAAACCCCCAACACACACAGGGCAGAGAGGATACCCCAACAGAGACAGGGAAGGGGGAATACCCCCAACATACTCAGGGGCAGGGAGAATACCCACAACAGACACAGGGGCAGGGAGAAAATTCCCAACACACACGGGGGCAGGGAGAATACCCCAACACACTCAGGGGCAGGTGGAATACCCCCAAAACAGGCAGGGGCAGGGGCAATACCACAACACGTACAGGGTCAGGAAAATACCCCAACACACACAGGGGCACGGAGAATACACCAACACACACAGGGGCAGGGACAATACCCCAACACACACAGGGGCAGGGACAATACCCCAACACACACAGGGGCAGGGAGAATACCCTCAACACACACAGGGGCAGGGAGAATAACCCCAACACACACAGGGCCAGGGAGAATAACCCAACACACACAGGGGCAGGGAGAATATCCCAACACACACAGGGGCAGGGAGAATACCCTCAACACACACAGGGGCAGGGAGAATAACCCCAACACACACAGGGTCAGGGAGAATAACCCAACACACACAGGGGCAGGGAGAATAACCCCAACACACACAGGGCCAGGGAGAATAACCGCAACACACACAGGGGCAGGGACAATACCCCAACACACACAGGGGCAGGGAAATAACCCCAACACACACAGGGGCAGGGAGAATAACCCCAACACACACAGGGCCAGGGAGAATAACCCAACACACACAGGGGCAGGGAGAATATCCCAACACAGACAGGGCAGGGGGAAAACCCCCAACACACCCACAGCAGGGAGGATTCCCCAACAGAGTCAGGGCAGGGGTAATACCCCTAACGTACTCAGGGGCAGGGAGAATAATCCAACACACACAGGGGCAGGGATAATACCCCAACACAAACAGGGCAGGGGGCAAACCCCAAGCAAACAAAGAGGCAAGGAGAAAACCTCAACAAACAAAGGGGCAGGGAGAAACACCCCAACACACACAGCGGCATGGAGAATATCCTCAACCGACACAGGGGCAGGGGGAATAACCGCAACAAGCAAGGCGGCATGAGGAATACCTCCAACTCACATAGGGGCAGGGAGCAAAGTTCAACAAACAAAGGGGCAGGGAGAGTAACCCCAACACACACAGGGGCAGGGAGAATAACCCCAACACACACAGGGGCAGGGAGAATAACCCAACACACACAGGGGCAGGGAGAATACCCCCAACACACACAGGGGCAGGGAGAATAACCCCAACACACACAGGGGCAGGGAGAATACTCCTACCACACACAGGGTCAGGGAGAAAACCCTCAAAACACTCAGGGGCTGGGAGAATACCCACAGCACACAGCAGCAGGGAGAATACCCTCAACAGACACAGGGGCAGGGAGAAGACCCCAACACTCAGAAAGGCTGGGAGATTACCCCCAACGCACACAGGTGCAGGTAGAGTATATCAACACACACAGGGGCAGTTGGAATACCCCAACGCACACAGGGGCAGCAGGAATACCCCCAACACAGACAGGGCATGGGGAAATACCCCTACCACACACAGGGGCAGGGAGAATAATCGCAACACACACAGGGGCAGGGGGAATACCCCAACATACACAGGTGAAGGGAAACTAAACCAACATAGACAGGAAGAATACAACAACACAGCCAGGGCAGGGGGAAAACCCCCAACACACCCATGGCAGGGAGGATTCCCCAACACAGACAGGGCCAGGGGATTACCCCTAGCACAATCAGGGACAGGGAGAATACCCCAACACACAGGGGCAGGGATAATACCCCAACACGGACAAGGCAGGGGGAAAACCCCCAACACACACAGAGCAAGGAGGATACCCCAACAGAGACAGTGCATGGGGAATACCCCCAACATACTCAGGGGCAGGGAAAATACCCACAACAGACACTGGGGCAGGGAGAGTACCCTCAAAAGACAGAGGGGCTGGGAGAAAACTCCCAACACACACGGGGGCAGGGAGAATACCCCAAACACACACAGGGAAGGGAGAAAACTCCCAACACACAAGGGGGCAGGGAGAATACCCCAACACACACAGGGGCAGGGAGAATACCCCAACACACACAGGGGCAGGGAGAATACCCCTACACACACAGGGGCAGGGAGAATAGCCCAACACACACAGGGGCAGGGAGAATACCCCAACACACACAGGGGCTGGGACAATACCCCAACACGGACAGGGCAAGGGGAAAACCCCCAACCCACACAGGGCAGGGAGGATACCCCAAAACACACAGGGGCAGGGACAATACCCCAACACGGACAGGGCAAGAGGAAAACCCCCAACCCACACAGGGCAGGGAGGATACCCCAACAGAGACAGGGAAGGGGGAATACCCCCAACATACTCAGGGTCAGGGAGAATACCCACAACAGACACAGGGGCAGGGAGAAAACTCCCAACACACACGGGGGCAGGGAGAATACCCCCAACACACACAGGGAAGGGAGAAAACTCCCAACACACAAGGGGGCAGGGAGAATACCCCAACACACACAGGGGCTGGGACAATACCCCAACACGGACAGGGCAAGGGGAAAACCCCCAACCCACACAGGGCAGGGAGGATACCCCAACACACACAGGGGCAGGGACAATACCCCAACACGGACAGGGCAAGAGGAAAACCCCCAACCCACACAGGGCAGGGAGGATACCCCAACAGAGACAGGGAAGGGGGAATACCCCCAACATATTCAGGGGCAGGGAGAATACCCACAACAGACACAGGGGCAGGGAGAAAATTCCCAACACACACGGGGGCAGGGAGAATACCCCAACACACTCAGGGGCAGGTGGAATACCCCCAAAATAGACAGGGGCAGGGGGAATACCACAACACGTACAGGGTCAGGAAAATACCCCAACACACACAGAGGCACGGAGAATACACCAACACACACAGGGGCAGGGACAATACCCCAACACACACAGGGGCAGGGAGAATACCCTCAACACACACAGGGGCAGGGAGAATATCCCAACACAGACAGGGCAGGGGGCAAACCTCCAACACACCCACAGCAGGGAGGATTCCCCAACAGAATCAGGGCAGGGGTAATACCCCTAACACACTCAGGGGCAGGGAGAATAATCCAACACACACAGGGGCAGGGATAATACCCCAACACAGACAGGGCAGGGGGCAAACCCCAAACACACAAAAGGGCAGGGAGAAAACCTCAACAAACAAAGGGGCAGGGAGAAACACCCCAACACACACAGCGGCAGGGAGAATACCCTCAACCGACACAGGGGCAGGGGGAATAACCGCAACAAACAAGGCGGCATGAGGAATACCCCCAACTCACATAGGGGCAGGGAGCAAAGTTCAACAAACAAAGGGGCAGGGAGAGTAACCCCAACACACACAGGGGCAGGGAGAATAACTCCAACACATACAGGGGCAGGGAGAATAACCCCAACACTCACAGGGGCAGGGAGAATAACCCCAACACACACAGGGGCAGGGAGAATAACCCCAACACACACAGGGGCAGGGAGAATAACCCCAACACACACAGGGGCAGGGAGAATAACCCCAACACACACAGGGGCAGGGAGAATAACCCCAACACACACAGGGGCAGGGAGAATAACTCCAATACACACAGGGGCAGGGAGAATACCCCAACACACACCGGGGCAGGGAGAATACTCCTACCACACACAGGGTCAGGGAGAAAACCCCCAAAACACTCAGGGGCTGGGAGAATACCCACAGCACACTGCAGCAGGGAGAATACCCTCAACAGACACAGGGTCAGGGAGAAGACCCCAACACTCAGAAAGGCTGGGAGATTACTCCCTACGCACACGGGGGCAGGTAGAATATACCATCACACCCAGGGGCAGTTGGAATACCCCAACGCACACAGGGGCAGCAGGAATACCCCCAACACAGACAGGGCAGGGGGAAATACCCCTACCACACACAGGGGCAGGGAGAATAATCGCAACACGCACAGGGACAGGGGGAATACCCCAACATACACAGGTGAAGGGAAACTAAACCAACATAGACAGGAAGAATACAACAAAACAGACAGGGCAGGGGGAAAACCCCCAACACACCCATGGCAGGGAGGATTCCCCAACACAGACAGGGCCGGGGGAATACCCCTAGCACACTCAGGGGCAGGGAGAATACCCCAACACACAGGGGCAGGGATAATACCCCAACACGGACAGGGCAGGGGGAAAAAACCCAACACACACAGAGCAAGGAGGATACCCCAACAGAGACAGTGCATGGGGAATACCCCCAACATACTCAGGGGCAGGGAAAATAACCACAACAGACACAGGGGCAGGGAGAGTACCCTCAAAAGACAGAGGGGCTGGGAGAAAACTCCCAACACACACGGGGGCAGGGAGAATACCCCAACACACACAGGGCAGGGGGAATGCCCCAACACACACAGAGGCAGGGAGAATACACCAACACACAGAGCAGTGGGAATACACCCAACACACTCAGGGGCAGGGAGAATTGTCCAACACACACAGGGGCAGGGAGAATACCCCAACACACAGGGCAGTGGGAATACACCCAACACACTCAGGGTCAGGGAGAATACTCCAACACACACAGGGGCAGGCAGTATACCCCCAACACACTCAGGGGCAGGAAGAATACCCCAACACACACAGGGCAGTTGGAATACACCCAACACACTCAGGGGCAGGGAGAATACCCGCAGCACAGAGCTGCAGGGAGATTACCCCCAACGCACACAGGTGCACGTAGAATATACCAACACACACAGGGGCTGTTGGAACACTCCAACGCACTCAGGGGCAGCGGGAATACCCCCAACACACACAGGGCAGGGGGAAATACCCCTACCACACACAGGGGCAGGGAGAAAACCTCAACAAACAAAGGGGCAGGGAGAATAACCCCAACACACACAGGGGCAGGGGGAATACACCAACACACACAAGGGCAGGGAGAATAACCCCAACACACACAGGGCAGTGGGAATACACCCAACACACTCAGGGGCAGGGAGAATACCCACAGCACACAGCAGCAGGGAGAATACCCTCAACAGACACAGGGGCAGGGAGAAGAGCCCAACACTCGGAAAGGCAGGGAGATTACCCCCAACACACACAGGCGCAAGCTAGAATATACCAACACACCCAGGGGCAGTTGGAATACCCAAATGCACTCAGGGGCAGCGGGAATACTGCCAACACAGACAGGGCAGGGGGAAATACCCCTACCACACACAGGGGCAGGGAGAATAATCGCAACACACACAGGGGCAGGGGGAATACCCCCAACACAGACAGGTGAAGGGAGACTACACCAACATAGACAGGGGCAGGGAGAATACCCCAACACAGAGAGGGCAGGGGGAAAACCCCCAACACACCCATGGCAGGGAGGATACCCCAACAGAGACAGTGCAGGGGGAATACTCCCAACATACTCAGGGGCAGGGAGAATACCCCCAACATACTCAGAGGCAGGGAGAGTACCCCAACACACACATGGGCAAGGGGAATACCCCAACACACACAGGGGCAGGGAGAATATCCCAACACACACAGGGGCAGGGAGAATAACCCCAACACACACAGGGGCCGGGAGAATAACCCCAACACACAGGGGCAGGGAGAATACCCCAACACACACAGTGGCAGGGAGAATAACCCCAACACACACAGGGGCAGGGAGAAAACCCCAACACACTCAGGGGCAGGGAGAATACCCTAACACACACAGGGGCAGGGAGAATAACCCCAACACACACAGGGGCAGGGAGAATAACCCCAACACACAAAGGTGCAGGGAGAATAACCCCAACACATACAGGGGCAGGGAGAATACCACACCACACACAGGGGTAGGGAGTATACACCCAAAAAGCACCGGGGCAGGGAGAATTCTGTCAACAGACACAGCAACAGGGACCATAATGCCAACATATATAGGTGAAGGGCGAATACCACAACACACTCAGGGGCAGGGGGAATGCCCCCAACACTCAGAGAGGCAGGGAGATTACCCCCAACGCACACAGGGGCAGGTAGAACATACAAACACACACAGGGGCAGTTGGAATACCTCAACACACTCAGGGGCAGCAGGAATACCCCCAACACACACAGGGCAGGGGGAATATCCCTACCACACATAGTGGCAGGGAGAATACCCCCAACACACACAGGGGCAGGGAGAATACACCTACACAGACAGGGCAGGGGGAAAACACCCAACACACCCACAGCAGGGAGGACTCCCCAACACACACAGGGGCAGGGATAATAACCCAACACGGACAGGGCAGTGGGAAAACCCCCAACACACAAAGGGCAGGGAGGATACCCCAACAGAGTCAGGGCAGGGAGTATACTCCCAACACACACAGGGGCAGGGAGAATACCCCAACACTTACAGGGGCAGGGAGAATACCCGCAACACACACAGGGACAGCGGGAATAACCCCAAAATACAAGCGGCAAGGAGAAAACCTCAACAAACAAAGGGGCAGGGGGAATACCTCAACACACACAGGGGCATGGAGAATAACCCAAACACACGCAGGGGCAGGGAGAACACTCTCAACACACATAAGAGGATAGAGAATACTCCCAATACACACAGGGGCAGGGAGAATACCCCCAACAAACACCGGAGCCAGGAGAATAGCCCCAGCACACAGAGGGGCAGGGAGAATAACCCCAACACACACAGGGGCAGGGAGATTACCCACAACACACAAAGTGGCAGGTAGATTACCCCCAACACAAACAGGAGGAGGGAGAATATCCCTAAAACACACAGGGGCAGGGAGAATACCCAAAACATACATAGAGGCAGGGAGATTAACCCCAACACACACAGGGGCAGGAAGATTACCCCCGACACGCACAAGGGCAAGGAGAATACCCGCAACACACACAGGGGCAGGGAGAATAACCCAAACACACACAGTGGCAGGGAGTAGACCCCAAAACACACAGGGGTAGGGAGAATAACCCCAACACACACAGGGGCAGGTAGAATAACCCCAACACACACAGGGGTAGGGAAAATAGCCCAACACACACAGGGGCAGGGAAAATACCCCAACACACACAGGGGCAGGGAGAATACCCCCAACACATACAAGGGCAGCGAGAATACCCCCAACACACACAGGGGCAGGGGGAATATCCCCAACAAACAAAGGGGCAGGGAGAATAACCCCAAAACACACAGGGGCAGGGAGAATACCCCAAAACACACAGGGGCAGGGAGAATACCCCGAACACACACAGGGGCAGGGAGAATACCCCAACAAACACAGGGGCAGGGAGAATACCCCAAAACACACAGGGGCAGGGAGAATAACCCCAGTACACACAGGGGCAGGGAGAATAACCCCAAAACACACAGGGGCAGGGACAATACCCCCAACACACAAAGGGGCAGGTAGATTACCCCCAACACAAACAGGGGGAGGGACAATATCCCCAACACACACAGGGGCATGGAGAATAACCCTAACACACACAGTGGGAGGGAGAATGCCCCAACACACACAGGGGCAGGGAGATTACACTCAATACACACAGGGGCAGGGAGAATAACCCCAACACACACAGCGTCAGGGACAATACACCCAACACACAAAGGGGCAGGTAGATTACCCCCAACACAAACAGGGGGAGGGAGAATACCCCCAACACACACAGGGGCAGGGAGAAAACCCAAAACATACATAGGGGCAAGGAGATTAACCCCAACACACACAGGGGCAGGGAGAATAACCCCAACACACACAGGGGCAGTGAGAATAACCCCAACACACACAGGGGCAGGGAGAATAACGCCAACACACACAGTGGCAGGGAGAATAACCCCAACACACACTGGGCCAGGGAGAATAACCCCAACACACACAGGGGCAGGGAGAATAATCCCAACACACACAGGGTCAGGGAGAATAATCCCAACACACACAGCGTCAGGGACAATACACCCAACACACAAGGGCAGGGAGATTAACCCCAACACACACAGGGGCAGGGAGAATACCCCAGAACACACAGGGGCATGGAAAATAACCCTAACACACACAGAAGCAGGGACAATACCCCCAACACACACAGTGGGAGGGAGAATGCCCCAACACAAACAGGGGCTGGGAGATTACACTCAACACACACAGGGGCAGGGAGAATAACCCCAACACACACAGCGTCAGGGAGATTACCCCCAACACACAAAGGGGCAGGTAGATTACCCCCAACAAAAACAGGGGAAGGGAGAATATGCCCAACACACACAAATTCAGGGAGAATACCCCCAACACACACAGGGACAACGGGAATACCCCCAAAATACAAGCGGCAGGGAGAAAACCCCAACACAGACCAGGGCAGGGAGAATACACACAACACAAACAGCGGTCGGAAGTATACCCCGACAGACACAGTGTAGGGGGAATACACAACACACACAGGGCAGGGGGAATACCCCAACACACACAGGGGCATGGAGAATTACCAAAACACACACACAGGGGCAGGGAGAACACTCTCAACACACACAAGAGGATAGAGAATACTCCCAACACACACAGGGGCATGGAGAATAACCCCAACCCACACAGAAGCAGGGACAATACCCCCAACACAGTGAGTGGGAGAGAGAATACACCAACACAAAGAGGGGCAGGGAGATTACACTCAACACACACAGGGGCAGGGAGATTACCCACAACACACAAAGGGGCAGGTAGATTACCCCCAACACAAACAGGAGGAGGGAGAATATCCCCAAAACACACAGGGGCAGGGAGAATACCCAAAACATACATAGAGGCAGGGAGATTAACCCCAGCACACACAGGGGCAGGAAGATTACCCCCAACACGCACAAGGGTAGGGAGAATACCCGCAACACACACAGGGGCAGGGAGAATACCCGCAACACAAACAGGGGCAGGGAGAATAACCCCAACACACAAGGGTCAGGGAGTATACTCCAAAACACACAGGGGCAGGGAGATTACCCCAACACACACAGGGGCAGGGAAAATACTCCAACACACACGGGGGCAGGGAGTATACCCCAAAACACACAGGGACAGGGAGAATACCCCAACACACACAGGGGCAGGGAGAATATGCCCAACACACACAGGGGCAGGAAGAATAACCCCAACACACACAGGGGCAGAGAGAATAACCCCAACACACACAGGGGCAGGGAGAATAACCCCAACACATACAGGGGCTGGGAGAATAACCCAACACACACAGGGGCAGGGAGAATACCCCCAACACACACAGGGGCAGGGAGAATAACCCCAACACACACAGGGGCAGGGAGAATACCCCAACACACACAGGGGCAGGGAAATAACCCCAACACACACAGCTGGCAGGGAGAATAACCCCAACACACGCACAAGCAGGAAGAATACCCCCAACACACACAGTGGGAGTGAGAATACCCCAACACAAACAGGGGCAGGTAGATTACACTCAACACACACAGAGGCATGGAGAATATACCCAACACACACAGGGACAGGGAGAATACCCCCAAAATACATAGGGGCTGGGAGATTAACCCCAACACACACAGGGGCAGGGAGATTACCCAAACGCACACAGGTGTAGGTAGAATAAACCCAACAGACACAGGGGAGGGGAGAACACCCACAAAACACACTGGGGCAAGGAGAATAACCCCAACACACACAGGGGCAGGGAGAATACCCCAACAAACACAGGGGCAGGGAAAATACCCCAAAACACACAGGGGCAGGGAGAATAACCCCAACACACACAGGGGCAGGGAGAATACCCCAACACACACTGGAGCAGGGAGAATACTCACAACACAAACAGGGACATGGAGAATACCCCCAACACACACAAGGGCCGGGAGAATAACCCCAACACACACAGGGCAGGGATAATACCCCAAAACACACAGGGGCATGAAGAATACCCCAACACACACAGGGACAGGGAGAATACCCCTCCACACACAAGGGCAGGGAGAATAACTCCAAAACACACACAGGGGCATGGAGAATAACCCTAACACACACAGAAGCAGGGACAATACCCCCAACACACTCAGTGGGAGGGAGAATAACCCCAACACAAACAGGGGCAGGGAGAGTACATTCAACACACACAGGGGCAGGGACAATACCCCCAACACACATAGGGGCAGGGAGATTAACCCCAACACACACAGAAGAAGGGAGATTGCCCCCAACACACAAGGAGGCAGGTAGATTACCATCAACACACACAGGGGCAGGTAGAATACTCCCCAAATACATGGGGGCAGGGAGATTAACCCCAACACACACAGGGGCAGTGAGATTACCCTGACACACACAGGGGCAGGGAGAATACAACCAACACACACAGGGGCCGGGAGAATAACCCAAACACACAGCGGGTGGAGGGGAATAACCACAACAAACACAGGGACAGGGAGAATAGCCCCAACACACACAGGGGTAGGGAGCATAACCCAAACACACACAAGGGCAGGGAGAATAACCCCAACACACACAGGGGCAGGGAGATTACCCTGACACACACAGGGGCAGGGAGAATACAACCAACACACACAGGGGCCGGGAGAATAACCCAAACACACAGCGGGTGGAGGGGAATAACCACAACAAACACAGGGACAGGGAGAATAGCCCCAACACACACAGGGGTAGGGAGCATAACCCAAACACACACAAGGGCAGGGAGAATAACCCCAACACACACAGGGGCAGGGAGATTGCCCCCAACATAGACTGGACAGGGACAATACCCCCAACACACACAGGGGCAGGGACAATACCCCCAACACACACAGGGGCAGGGAGAATACTCACAACACACACAGGAACAGGGCGAATACCTAAAACATGCACAGGGACAGGTGGAATACCCCCAACACACACAGGGAAAGGGAGAATAACCCCAACACACACAGGGGCAGGGAGAATACCCCCAACACAGACAGGGGCAGGGAGAATACCCCCAACACACACAGGGACAGGGAGAATATGCCCAACACACACAGGGGCAGGGAGAATACCCCCAACACACATAGGGGCAGGGAGATTAACCCCAACACACACAGAAGAAGGGAGATTGCCCCCAACACACAAGGAGGCAGGTAGATTACCATCAACACACACAGGGGCAGGTAGAATACTCCCCAAATACATAGGGGCAGGGAGATTAACCCCAACACACACAGGGGCAGGAAGATTACCCTGACACACACAGGTGCAGGGAGAATACAACCAACACACACAGGGGCCGGGAGAATAACCCAAACACACATCGGGTGGAGGGGAATAACCACAACAAACACAGGGACAGGGAGAATAGCCCCAACACACACAGGGGTAGGGAGCATAACCCAAACACACACAAGGGCAGGGAGAATAACCCCAACACACACAGGGGCAGGTAGAATACTCCCCAAATACATAGGGGCAGGGAGATTAACCCCAACACACACAGGGGCAGTGAGATTACCCTGACACACACAGGGGCAGGGAGAATACAACCAACACACACAGGGGCCGGGAGAATAACCCAAACACACAGCGGGTGGAGGGGAATAACCACAACAAACACAGGGACAGGGAGAATAGCCCCAACACACACAGGGGTAGGGAGCATAACCCAAACACACACAAGGGCAGGGAGAATAACCCCAACACACACAGGGGCAGGTAGAATACTCCCCAAATACATAGGGGCAGGGAGATTAACCCCAACACACACAGGGGCAGTGAGATTACCCTGACACACACAGGGGCAGGGAGAATACAACCAACACACACAGGGGCCGGGAGAATAACCCAAACACACAGCGGGTGGAGGGGAATAACCACAACAAACACAGGGACAGGGAGAATAACCCCAACACACACAGGGGCAGGGAGATTGCCCCCAACATAGACTGGACAGGGACAATGCCCCCAACACACACAGGGGCAGGGAGCATAACCCAAACACACACAGGGGCAGGGAGAATACTCACAACACACACAGGGCCAGGGAGAATACCTAAAACATGCACAGGGACAGGTGGAATACCCCCAACAAACACAGGGGCAGGGAGAATACTCACAACACAAACAGGGTCAGGGAGAATACTACCAACAGACACAGGGGCAGGGAGAATAACCCCAACAAACACAGGGGCAGGGAGAATACCCCCAACACACACAGGGAAAGGGAGAATATGCCCAACACACACAGGGGCAGGGAGAATACCCCCAACACAGACAGGGGCAGGGAGAATAACCCCAACACACACAGGGGCAGGGAAATAACCCCAACACACACAGCTGGCAGGGAGAATAACCCCAACACACACAGGGGCAGGGAAATAACCCCAACACACACAGCTGGCAGGGAGAATAACCCCAACACACACACAAGCAGGAAGAATACCCCCAACACACACAGTGGGAGTGAGAATACCCCAACACAAACAGGGGCAGGTAGATTACACTCAACACACACAGAGGCATGGAGAATATACCCAACACACACAGGGACAGGGAGAATACCCCCAAAATACATAGGGGCTGGGAGATTAACCCCAACACACACAGGGGCAGGGAGATTACCCAAACGCACACAGGTGTAGGTAGAATAAACCCAACAGACACAGGGGAGGGGAGAACACCCACAAAACACACTGGGGCAAGGAGAATAACCCCAACACACACAGGGGCAGGGAGAATACCCCAACACACACAGGTACAAGGAGAATACCCTCAACACACACAAATTCAGGGAGAATACCCCCAACACACACATGGACAGCGGGAATACCCCCAAAATACAAGCGGAAGGGAGAAAACTCCAACACAGACCAGGGTAGGGAGAATACACACAACACAAACAGCGGTCGGGAGTATCCCCCAACAGACACAGTGTAGGGGGAATACCCAACACACACAGGGCAGGGGGAATACCCCAACACACACAGGGCATGGAGAATAACCAAAACACACACAGGGGCAGGGAGAACACTCTCAACACACACAAGAGGATAGAGAATACTCCCAACACACACAGGGGCATGGAGAATAACCCTAACACACACAGAAGCAGGGACAATACCCCCAACACAGTCAGTGGGAGAGAGGATACCCCAACACAAACAGGGGCAGGGAGATTACACTCAACCCACACAGGGGCCGGGAGAATAGCCCAGCACACTCAGGGGCAGGGAGAATAACCCCAACACACACAGGGGCAGGGAGAATAACCCCAACGCACACAGCATCAGGGAGATTACCCACAACACTCAAAGGGGCAGGTAGATTACCCCCAACACAAACAGTGGGAGGGAGAATATCCCCAAAACACACAGGGGCAGGGAGAATACCCAAAACATATGTAGGGGCAGGGAGATTAACCCCAGCACATACCGGGGCAGGAAGATTACCCCCGACACGCACAAGGGCAGGGAGATTACCCCCAAAACCCACAGCGTCAGGAAGATTACCCTCAACACACAAAGGGGCAGGGAGAATACCCCAACACACACAGGGGCAGGTAGAGTAAACCCAACGCACACAGTGGAAGGGGAGAACTCCCACAAAACACACTGGGGCAAGGAGAATACTCTCAACACAGACTAGAGCAGGGAGATTACCCCCAAACACACAGGGGCAGGGAGAACACCCCCAACTCACACAGGCACAGTGAGAATATCCGCAACATACACAGGGACCTGGAGAATACCCCCAACATAGGCAGGGGCAGGGAGAATATCCCCAACACACACAGGGGCAGGGAGAATACCCCCAACACACACAGGGGCAGGAAGAATAATCCAAAACATAGGGGCAGGGAGAATAACCCCAACACACACAGCGGCAGGGTGATTACCCCAAACACACACAGCGGCAGGGAGATTACCCCCAGAAATACATTGTCAGGGGAGAACTCCCAACACACACCAGGACCGGGAGAATAAGCCCAACATACACGGGATCATGTTGAATACCCCCAAGACACACACAGGGGCAGGGAGTATAACCACAACACACAAAGGGGCACAGAGAATTCCCCCAACATACACAGAGACGAGGAGAATGACCCCAACATGCACAGGGGCAGAGAGAATACCCCCAACCCACATGGGGGCAGGGAGAATAACCCCAACCTACACAGGGGCAGGGAAAATACCCCAACACAGACAGGGGCAGGGAGAATATCCCCAACACACACAGGGGCAGTGAGAATAACCCCAACACACACAGGGGCAGGGAGAATAACCCCAACGCACAAAGGGCCAGGGAGAATAACCCCAACACAAACAGGGGCAGTGAGAATAACCCCAACACACACAAGGGCAGTGAGAATAACCCCAACACACACAGGGGCAGTGAGAATAACCCCAACACACACAGGGGCCGGGAGAATAATCCCAACACACACAGGGGCCGGGAGAATAACCCCAACACACACAGGGGCAGGGAGAATAACCCCAACACACACAGGGGCAGGGAGAATAACCCAACACACACAGGGGCAGGGAGAATAATCCCAACACACACAGGGGCAGGGAGAATAACCCCAACACACACAGGGGCAGGGAGATTACCCCAACACACACAGGGGCCGGGAGAATAACCCCAACACACACAGGGGCAGGGAGATTAACACAACACACACAGGGGCCGGGAGAATAATCCCAACACACACAGGGGCGGGGAGATTAACACAACACACACAGGGGTAGGGAGATTAACACAACACACACAGGGGCTGGGAGATTAACACAACACACACAGGGGCCGGGAGAATAATCCCAACACACACAGGGGCCGGGAGAATAATCCCAACACACACAGGGGCCGGGAGATTACCCCAAACACACACAGGGGCAGGGAGAATAACCCCAAAACACACAGGGGCAGGGAGATTACCCCAACACACACAGGGGCAGGGAGAATAACCCCAACACACACAGGGGCTGGGAAAATAACCCCAACACACACAGGGGCAGGGAGAATAACCCCAACACACACAGGGGCAGCGAGATTACCCCAACACACACAGGGGCAGGGAGAATTCTCTCGAGTGTGCGCATACTCTGCTATGCGGGAACTTCAGGCTCCTTTTCTGTCATGGATAACATTTGTGCCGGAAATGTCCTCAGTTGCAGCAGCTTGAGCTCTGGGTTGTGGAAATCAAACTGCCTCTGGCATTACTGGAGCACAAACATGAGGTTGAGAGCTTTGTGGATAGCATATTTATGGATGTGGTCACCCCACAGCTTAAATGTATGCAGGCAGAGAGGGAAGGGGTGACCGATTGACAGTCAAAAAGGAACAGGCACATAGTGCAGGAGTTCCCTGAGTGCATCCCACTCTCCAAACAGTATTCAGTTCTGAATACTGATGAGAGTGATGGTTCATCCGGGGAGAGCAGCTAGTGCCAAATCCATGGCACCACGGGTGGGTCAGCTGTACAGGCGGGTAATGGAAGTGAATAGTGATAGGTGATTCAATAGCTTGGGGAATAGTTAGGTGTTTCTGGGTTGCAGACATGAATCCACGATGGTTTGTTGCCTCCCTGGTATTTTCTTGAGTTCTTCCCTCCCATTTCCTTATTTACAGCTATTTCTGGGATGCTACTTGTGTCCTTTACAGTGAAGACCGATGCAAAATTACCAGTTCAATTCATCTTCCATCACATTTTCCCCGAATAATTCCCCAGACTCAGTTTCTTTTGGACCAATGCTCACTTTGTTAATCATTTTCTTGTTTTAAATATCGATGAAAACTCTTACTTTCGGTTTTTAGATTTCTAACTACCTTTCTCTCACACTCTGATTTTCCCTCTTTATAATCTTTTTGTCATTCCTTGCTATTTTTTATATTCTGACCTGCCACCCATCTTTGCACAATTATTGCTTTTTCTTCAAGTTTGATACTATCTTTAACTTTTTTTAGTTAACCATGGGCAACAGTTCCTCCCGTTGGAACTTTTCTTTCTTGTTGAAATGTATCTATTGTTTGTATTCTGAAATATCCCTTCAAGTGTCTGCCACTGCATCTCTATTGAACTATCTCTTAACCTCATTTTCCAGTTCATTTTAATTAGCTCTGCTTTCAAACTCTGTGACATTTCAGTCACAGCGTTCACAGGGCAAAGTCACGGAGCACAGAAGGTCAGAGTTCACAGGAGAAGGTCACTCAATACAGCAGGTCAGAGTTCACAGGGAAAGATCACTGAACACAGGTTAGAGGTCACAGGGGAAGGTCACTGAGCACAGTTGGGATTCCTCCACAGAATGAGCAGCCAAGCTCAGCTAGGAGAGAAGGAGGTGATTGATGAAATCTCTATGAGGAGGAAAAGATTGAAGCATCCAATAACTGGATCACCTTGGACTAAGATCAGCACTGGATTCCCACCACCAACCCCACTCCACCCCACCACCCCCCCCACCCCCCGCAACCCCCACACTCCCCTACCACCTTCCCATCACCACTGGTTTCATCACTGCTTGGAGACCAGACCAGGTAAAGGGGGGCAAGTTCTCTTCTCTGAAGGACTTTAGTGAACCATTGTGCTTCTCTGATTCCATGGTCAATTATGGTGCCTGTCCACAAATTACCTGATTTATGGAATTCAGTTTCATAACTTGGCACTGGGATTTAGACTTGAAGGTCAATCACTCCGATGGTCTCAGCTCCTCTACCCTCCTCCAGTGTGAGTACCACACTGTGTGGCACATTCACATATTAGAGTTAGGATGCCCATTCATTCGGTTTTATACTGAACACAGCAGGTTAGAGCTCACAGGGAAGGTCATTGAGTGCAGCAGGTTAGAATTCACGGGGAAGATCGCTGAGCACAGCAGGTTAGAGTTCACAGGGGAAGGTCGCTGAGCACAGCAGGTTAGAGTTCACAGGGGAAGGTCACTGAGCACAGCAGGTTAGAGTTCACAGGGGAAGGTCACTGAGCACAGCAGGTTAGAGTTCACAGGGGAAGGTCACTGAGCACAGCAGGTTAGAGTTCACAGGGGAAGGTCGCTGAGCACAGCAGGTTAGAGTTCACAGGGGAAGCAGGCAGAAAGAACATGTACACACATGTTTCAGCTAAACAAAATAAGTGACAGCCATTTGCCGACCTATTCCTCAGGACAATGTCTTGGCCAATCAGGGTCAAGCTGTCTGGTTTAAATTTCAAACAATGTTTGGCAGTTAACTGTCAGTCACCATCAGTGATGCTTGCTCCATGGCCACTTGCCAACCAATCAGCACTCTCTTCACATACAGTATAAATTGCTGTTTTCCCCCTGCGGTTGGTATTCTTGTGAGTGGCCTGATGAGTACAAGATGAAGAGTTTGGACATGTCTCTTTTTTCAGCAATACTCAATGTGATCATTGTTATAAGGTTGTTTGGTGTCTCACTAAGAGGTCTGGAGGCTTGTTTAGTTGAACATAAGCCATTTATCGATAATCTATAATTATGTAATTCTCCAAGGTACAACCCTGTGTGGGTGCTGTCTCCATGTTGACTTGTCCCAGACTCTACTACACACAGTCCACCATCATGTGACCCTCAACACCATACCGTTGGTGTTACTGTTTCTCCAGTCCCACATTAACCCGTTCTCTGCTGTACACCCTTATTCAACAGTAATAGTCTGTTTGGGATAAATGTTAGTCAGGACACCTGCTGCTCTTCGATATGGTGCCACGGGATCATTTAGCTCAAACTGAGAGGAAAGAGCTGGAAACCCAGAAGTTTATGGAGGGTGCTGTATAAATTGCAGATTCTTCATTCTTTCGGTTTCACATTGTTTCATTTGAAAAATGGCTCCTCCAACATCGTAGCATTTCTTCAGTACTGCCCTTTCAAAAGTGCAGCACTTCCTCAGAACAGACCCTTCAATGGTGCAGCATTCCTTCAGTACTGACCCTTCAACAGCGCAGCACTCCCTCAGTACTGACTCTCCGACAGTGCGGCACTCCCTCAGTACTGACCCTTCGACAATGCAGCACTCCTTCAGTACTGATCTTCCAACAGTGCAGCAGTCCCTCAGCATTGACCCTCCAACAGTGCAGCACTCCATCAGTACTTCCACTCTGATACTGCAGTGATCCCCTCTTGACAGTGTAGCACCAGTCTCAGTACCTCCTCTCTGATACTGCTGCACTCCGTGTTGTTCCTTCAATAGTGCAGTGCTCCCTCAGTACTGACCCTCTGATGGTACTGACCCTTTGGCAGCACCACTCTTCTGAATATGCAGAGTGTCCTCAGTACTGACCCCCAAAAGTGCACACACACTTATTACTGTCCCACAGACAACTGGTGCTGTCTCACATAAACACAACCAACTTTGGCCAGTATTAACACATCGGCACTGGCCTGTGTAAACACAACTGGAGCTGGCCTGTGTAGACACAGCTAGTGCTTGTCTGTGTAAACACAACTATAGCTGGCCTGTGTAAACACAAACTGAACTGGCCAGTGTAAACACAAATGGAGCTGGCCTGTGTAAATACAACTGGAGCTGGCCTGTGTAAACTCAACTATAGCTGGCCTGTGTATAAACAACTGTAGCTGGCCTGTGTAAATACAACTGGAGCTGGCCTGTGTATAAACAACTGTAGCTGGCCTGTGTAAATACAACTGGAGCTGGCCTGTGTAAACACAATTGGAGCTGGCCTGTGTAAACACAACTGGAGCTGGCTTGTGTAAATACAACTGGAGCTGGCCTGTGTAAACACAACTGGAGCTGGCTTGTGTAAATACAACTGGAGCTGGCCTGTGTAAACACAACTGGAGCTGGCCTGTGTAAACACAATGGAGCTGGCCTGTGTAAACACAACTGGAGCTGGCCTGTGTAAACACAATGGAGCTGGCCTGTGTAAACACAACTGGAGCTGGCCTGTGTAAACACAATGGAGCTGGCCAGTGTAAACACAACTGGAGCTGGCCTGTGTAAACACAACTGGAGCTGACCTGTGTAGACACAGCTAGTGCTGCCCTGTGTAAATACAACTGGAGCTGGCCTGTGTAAACACAACTGGAGCTGGCCTGTGTAAACTCAACAGGAACTGGCCATTGTAGATACAACTGGAGCTGGCTAGTGTAGACAAAACTGGAGCTGGCCTGTGTAAACACAACTGGAGCTGACCTGTGTAGACACAGCTAGTGCTAGCCTGTGTAAACACAACTGGAGCTGGCCTGTGTAAACACAACTGGAGCTGGCCAGTGTAAACACAACTGGAGCTGGCCTGTGTAAACACAACTGGAGCTGGCCAGTGTAGACACAACTGGAGCTGACCTGTGTAGACACAGCTAGGGCTGGCCTCTGTAAATACAACTGGAGCTGGCCAGTGTAGACACAACTGGAGCTGACCTGTGTAGACACAGCTAGTGCTAGACTGTGTAAACACAACTGGAGCTGGCCTCTGTAAATACAACTGGAGCTGGCCTGTGTAAACTCAACAGGAGCTGGCCAGTGTAAACTCAACAGGAGCTGGCCAGTGTAGACACAACTGGAGCTGGCCAGTGTAAACACAACTGGAGCTGGCCAGTGTAGACACAACTGGAGCTGGCCAGTGTAGACAAAACTGGAGCTGGCCAGTGTAAACACAACTGGAGCTGGCCTGTGTAAACACAACTGGAGCTGGCCAGTGTAGACACAACTGGAGCTGACCTGTGTAGACACAGCTAGGGTTGGCCTCTGTAAATACAACTGGAGCTGGCCTGTGTAAATTCAACAGGAGCTGGCCAGTGTAGACACAACTGGAGCTGGCCAGTGTAGACAAAACTGGAGCTGGCCAGTGTAAACACAACTGGAGCTGGCCAGTGTAGACAAAACTGGAGCTGGCCAGTGTAAACACAACTGGAGCTGGCCTGTGTAAACACAACTGTTGCTGGCCAGTGTAAACACTAACTGTTGCTGGCCAGTGTAAACACAACTGGAGCTGGTCAGTTTAAACACAACTGGAGCTGGTCAGTTTAAACACAATCAGAGCTGCCCTGTGTAAGCAGCTGCAGGCCAGAATGCCAACTGAGTTGAATAGTTTAAAATTTTCAAGTCAGAAATTGATATTTTTATCAGGTAGAGATATGGGTCAAAGTTGGTGAGTGGGTGGGAGGGTCAAATGGAGTTGAGGGACAGAGTGAAGGGGCTGAATGGCCTCCTTCTGTTTTTGTCTTCCAACGTAATATGATTGTTGCCCTGCAGTTGTGGTATTAAAGCACAACCAAAGATGTGTCTTGCAGATCCGATGAGAACTGCTGGCTATCTGCTCATTAGCTTCTCTGAACTACACACTTACCTTCTCAATGTTTCACTCCAACTCTCAACTCCTCACCATCCCCACCCCCACTACTGATGTCAGCATGAGTGACAGGTCAGACAGGCCTGTCCTGTTCTGAGAGAATCAGCTGCTTGATAGGGGCTTTTTCAAAGTGTTTTTGAATAATCTTGACCCTGCATTTGACAGCAGGTATCCTATACAAACAAATAATATCAGCTCTGTCACCAATCCTCATGTGTCACAGTCAGAAATCAGGCAGCAGAAAGAATCCCAGGCCCACGCATAGCTATCCCTGACTGACCCCAGTCAAAGGCTCAATTATACCATACAATGAGGCCTGGCAGGGAACTCCCTCCCACTCCCAATGGGTTCAAAGCATAAGCCTCTGCTCACTATGCACCAATAACGTTACTGTCTGAAGAATCAGCACAGAAACTACTAAACTGTCCATAACACAGGAAAATATTCAAAGGTTCACACAGGAGGGAATGGGGGCCCAGAGACAATTAGACCGGGGCAATTCTCAGTCATTTCTGTGAACAGATGCCAACCCCTGGGCTGCAGCAAATGATCTTAGCACAGTTTAATATCAGGCTGTGGGACAAGGTTGTTCATTATTGTTTCACAGTGCTTAGTCCAGGTACAAGATCAGCTACACTCAACACAGCAATCGGAGCTTCAGCAGACTGCCACTCATTAACATTGCTGAGGGCTGTATTAAATAAAAATTTATTACCCAGCAAAATTTCAATGACCATTTCCAACAAGAGAGAATCTAACCATCATCCCTTGACATTCAATGGCGTTACCATCACTGAATTCCCCACTATAAACGTCCTGGGTGTTACAATTAATCAGAAATAATTTGTTTGATGCCTATTTTTACTGGGCGTTTGGCTTTATTGTTTTTCATCTCGTTTATTGTTGCTTTTCCTTTGTCTTTCGTGATATTTGAACCATCTATGTTTCTCTTAATTGTTGGCTTTTCTTCTTGTCTGTTGTCCTCAAATAAATCTTGTACATATTCAATCCATCTTGCAAACACTTGGGGTGGAATTTTATAGCAGATGGATTTTACGGTCCTGCCAAAATCAATGGAGTTTAGAATAGCTCGCCGCCTTTTATGGCCCCTTGCCCACCAGAATGTGGCCATAAATTCCGGCCTTAGTCCCTTTCCATGATAACTTTCCTATGTTTCCCTTTGATTATCTGCCGGATGTATACCCCAGGGAAACATTTTCCCCTGTTGGGGGGGAAGCGCAGGAGCGGGTGCGCCTCCGATCAGTGCCCCTGATCGGGGGCATGCTGCTATTTTACGTGGGCGAGCCAATTAAGGCCCCCCAGTGTGACGTCCACCAGGAAGCGTTATGCACTCCCTGTGCGGGTGGGGGGCAGGGGGTGGGGGGGGGGGGCGGTGGTGGGGTAGTGGGGGGGCGATTCCCTCAGCCCGGAGTGCGCTCTTTCACACACGCGCACGAAAGAGGGCACTGATCTCCCTGAGGCTATGATTTAAAACTTTTAATAAACATGTTTAAAAATTTTCCCTGCCATGCCCCCTCATGTGACATTGTCACATGAGTAGGGACATGCCCATAAGGTTTATTGAAACATTTCTTAAAAATTTAAATACCCTCATGAAAACTCATCCTGCCCATGGACAAGTTTTGATGCTTTTTCCAATGCCCACCAGGGCTCCCGGCCTGCCCAACAACCATAAAGTTAGATGGGCAGGTCCATTAATGACCTTAATTAGTTTTTCAATGGTCTCAATAGGCCGTTGACAGGTCGGCGGGTGCACAGCTGACTCGGCTGCACCACCACCGACCTGAAAATGGAAATGACGCAGGGGTCATCAGGAGTTCCACCCAAGGTCATCGCGCGTCATTTTACACATCGGCGAGCGGGCCCCACCCCTGCTCGCCGACCAGAAGATCCTGCCCCCAATTTTCCTGTGATTTCCCTAATTCTTCTATGCATTGTTCTTGAGTCTGTTTTCACATTCCTTCACGTTTTTGTTCAACCATTTTTCTTTCTCTTCAACACAATTTTGTTTAAACTTTTTATCGAATTCTTGATATTTCTGTTGATCTATTTCCTTCACAATCCTTCTGTCCTCCATCAGGCCCAATATTTCCTCTGTCACCCATTTTTATTTCTTTCTCTTTTCGTTTATTCAAGTGGTACTTTTTGATGATTCTAACACTGATGCTTTGAATATTTTCCATGTTGAATGTTAAAGCCAGAAATTGCCGCTCTTCAATATGGTTTTGTAGGAGATAGGGGAATGACGAATGTTATCTTTATGGTACGAATACTCTCAGAAAGATAAAAACAAAAAACTGCGGATGCTGGAAATCCAAAACAAAAACAGAATTACCTGGAAAAACTCAGCAGGTCTGGCAGCACCTCTTCTCTCCCCGCACCCAACCCCCCCCACACCTCACTTAAACCAGCTTATATTTCACCCCTTCCTTGGCTTCACCTAGTTCTGTCGAAGGATCATGAGGACTCGAAACGTCAACTCTTTTCTTCTCCGCTGATGCTGCCAGATCTGCTGAGTTTTTCCAGGTAATTCTGTTTTTGTTTACTCTCAGAAAGAGCCTGGGAGATGAAAAAAGGTGTATTCATGTTTTATTGATTATAGTAAGACGTGATCAGGTGAAACATGAAGAACTGATGAGCATGAAAGAGTCTTTGACCTTGATGGCAAAGATCTTAAACTGATAAGAAATCTTTATTGGGAACAAACTGTAGTTGTAAACATCGAGAATGATCTAAGTGATTTTATGAAGATTAAAAGAAGGCTCAGACAGGGGTGTGTCTCCCCAGATTTTTCAGTTTGTATAATGAAAATATCCTTAGAGAGATTCCTTCCTAGATTATTAGTTGAAGGTTACAACTTTAATAATGTAAGACACGCCAATTCTGTTCTTATTGCCGACTCTGAAGAGAAACTGTAAAAGATTTTGGATAGAGTAGTGAGTGAAAATGAGAAGAAGGGGCTGAGCTTAAACTGTAAGGAAACAAAATCTCTCGTAGTGTCCAAAAAGAAAATCACACCAGAATGTAAGGTCACAGTGAAGAATGAAAATGCCACAGAGCTAGACAAATTTTGTTACCTGGGAAGTATGTTTACACCAAATGGAAAGTATGACCAAGAAATAAGACGAAGGGTGGAATCGTCCCAGATTTGTGCTAAGTACGTTAACGGGAGGGAAAAATGATGCTTTACCCGCTGGCCACAATGGCGGCTTCTCACACCGTATCATCTCAATCCCAGCGCATTAATTATGCATTCCCGGGAAACACGTCATTTCGATGGTATATGGGCTCTCATTTACCCACCACCCCATCACTTCACTGCCACATCATGCCAGGTGCCAAACTTAAAGTGCAGCTTGGGCACACCTCTCAGTGCTTCCAGCCAGGGCTTCAGCCCCCCCAGTTTAATGACGCGTCCCTCGAGCACCTTTTGGGCGTAGTGGAGGCCCGCCGTGGTGTCCTCTGCCCCCTCTCTGGCCTCAGGATGGGCAGGAACATCACCAATCCAGCATGGGAGGTGGAGGCAGTGGTGGTCAGCGCCAACACCCTGCAAAAGACAGCAACCCAGTGCCGCTACAGGATGAATGGCCTCGTCCACTCTGCCAGGGTAATTCACTCTTCTCCTCACTCTCAACTCACACACTCACAAACCCATTACACATCCACAGGGATCTCACATCTCAAGGGACAACACCACTAACTCTCTCACACACCCACATCTCCATCGGGCTCATATCCTCTGGAGCTCGCGTCCTCAACCTGTCCATGGCTCCACTCACCACACAAACATTCCTCACAGTGCCATGTGTCCTGCTCCCATTCTCCATCTGTTTCTATGCAGGAGAAGCTGGCTCACAGCAGCAGGGAGAGGTCCCAGACCGGGGGTAGAGTGGCCCACATTAGGACCCTCACTCACTTTGAGGAGTGAGCCATCGCGCTGACTGCTGAGGATATGGACCATGCCTGTGGTGATGGTGAGGTCAGCGGGGAACACCCTCATGAGGACCCTGTACCACATCATCCCTCTCTCAACACAACTGTGAGTGCTCTCTCTCCTGTTTTTGACTCTGCTGCCATGCACTAATTATCTCTACTTTGGTTCACAGGGAGCTCTGCCAAGCGACCGACACCCTCAGACAACCAGTCCCTCAGCTCCATCCACATCCTCACCTCCAGCCAAGAGGACACCTCTTCCAGTGAAGAGCTGGAAATAAGCAGCCTGGAAGACCCATCACAGCGCTTACCCACATCCTCCACCAGCGCAGAGACACACACCTCAGTGGGACCTAGATCTAGAGCAGGCTCGGGTTCACAATCTGGTGGTCACTGTAGGGACACTTGTCCGCAGCAGGAGGAGGCAGGTTCACGCGAGCTCCCGGTACCCGGAGACGGCTGGAGAAGAGGCATCTGTGAGGTCAGATGATGGACCTCTGGATTTGGCCTTCCAGCTCATCGTGGAGAGTCAGCAGGTGGAAGGGGAATGCAGGGCTATTAGAAGTCCTCAACAGCATGGCTTGGGAGTCAAAAGAGTGCAACCATCCGCTGTCTGATAAAATGGTGCCAATATGCATGTATGGAAGTCTCCGTGGTAAGGATGGCAGATGCCAAGGAGACCCTAGTCCAACAGAACATGAAGATGCGCACAGACATGCCCTCCTTCGCCATAACCATGGGTGAGTTCCTGCAGTGGCAATGCAAGAGGATAACAGGGCACTCGATGTCCATCCAGGCGATCATTTTCCTTAAGGAGTCAGGCCCAAGCCCCCAGGCACCCGACGAGAGGAGGAGCGGCTGCTGAGCAGCTCTGGGTCACCCACTCAGGAATCTCAGAGACTGTCCTCTTCCTCAAGTCCACTTTGCCTGTGACCCCCTCAACCTCATCTTCTGTCATCACAGAGGAAGCAGCCAGCCCACAGGAGGACAGCCAAAATAAGCTGGCGCCCCCAAGGCATGGGATCTCCAGAGGACCCATGCTGAAAGCATCAGAGGCAACAGGGTCAACCAGTGCAAAGGCTGCCTTTACTCCTGCTGCAGATGTCAGGGCAGCACCTAGATGTCTAAGGCATTCAAAAGTTAAGCAATTCTGATCACAGCTGGTTGCACGGGTGAACATATTTTCTTACTTTATAATCTGGAAATATATTCACTTTCATTGAATAATGTGTAATATTGTCTTTCAGGTTCATTGACAGGCTTCGCGAGTCAACACACTACTTACCCCCGCCACTAGCAATTCAGCTGCATGCAGCCAGCCCATGAGTGATTCTGGAGGGAGAAGTGTGTGTGTATGTGGGGCAGGTCCTTTCGGAGCCTCATGCAAGCACTTTCCCATGCGCACGGATCCTTCCCAAATCACATTCAACTCAATGCTGCCTGCTGGGGTTCGCTTTCAGTGTCCATCTGAGCTGACCTGCATCTCCATCCACCCACTGATCACACTCCCATGCAGCATCCGATCTCACCCACCACTACTCTCGTTTCACTTTTGACTTAGACCGCATGGTGCTAATTAGGTTTTCTTTCGCTCCCTCATCTATTTCCCCCCACCTGCAGTTACCCATTTCCTTTCCCCATTCACTGTTGACACTCCCCAGTATCGCCCTCTACTTCCCCCTGTGACCTACAAGCCACAACCCTTTTCCTTTGGGGATGTCCAGGTGAACGTGTACATTCCCTTCCTTCCTGAAAATCCCAACCCCATCCACATTCACCTCGCCAACCTCCTCCTTCCTACTCCCAGGTCCGTGTCTGCCTCTGAGTCCCCAGCAACCACCCTCACTGTCCCTTCTACTGCTACCGTCAAACCCTCATCCTTCCATCCTATCGCCTCACTCTGCCCTCAGTCATTATCACCATTCCCTCATACCATGCCCAGCAAAGGCTACATCAAGGTGTAAAAATGCAGTAGTCATAGAGGAATTCAACAGTCAGAGCGGGGGATAGCGATATCTGCAGCTGACAACATGAATCCTATATGGTGTAATGTCTCCCTGGTCCCAAGATAAATGACATCGGTGTGAGAGTGCAGAACAGTTTTGATAGCCATGGTCTATGTGCAAACCAGTAAATCAGAAGGAAGATACAAAACAGGACCTCAAAAGGCTGCAACCTCTAGATTACTCCCAGTGCCATGTGAGAGTGAGTTTAGGAATAGGATAATGAAACAAGACACCTTATGGAAGTGTGATACGGTGATGATAACAGAGAAGCCAGGAGGACTGGGGATTAATTATTCCTGGCTATAAGATATTCAGGAAAGTTAGTGATGTAAAATAAGCAGGAAGGTCAGTGTTGATCAAAGAAACCATTGTACCAAAGGGAGGGATGATGGAGACGAAGGGTGCAAAAGCATAAATGTATTTGGTGAGGATTAAGAAGCAATAGAAGTTCAGCCGCGATCTTGTTGAATGATGAAGCAGGCTTGAAGGGCCAAATGGCCTCCTCACATTCCTGCTTCTTATTTTCTTAGAGAGGATTACCACACTACTGTCTGTATTTGATAGGCCACCAAACAGTTGGATAAAGGAGCCTACTTGCAGGCAGAGATTGAGGGGCGACTTGATAGAAGTTTACAAAATTATGAATGGCATGGACAGAGTAGATAGTCAGAAGCTTTTTCCCAGGGTGGAAGAGTCAATCACTAGGGGACATAGATTTAAGGTGAGAGGAGAAAACCTTAGAGGGGATGGGTGGGGCAATTTTTTTACGCAGCGTGTAGTGAGTGTCTGGAATTCGCTGCCAGAGGAGGTGGTGAAAGCAGGTACGATAGTGGTGTTTAAGAGGCAACTTGACAAATACATGAATAGGATGGGAATAGAGGGATACAGGCTCCGGAAGTGCAAAATGTTTTAGTTGATGGGCAATATGATCGGCGCAGGCTTGGAGGGCTGAAGGGCCTGTTCCTGTGCTGTACTTTTCTTTGTTCTTGTTCAAATTACAGAATGATGCAAGAACTAGAGCGGAGTGATAATGGGGCGGGAGGTTAATTATCCTAATACAGGCTGAGATCGAGACAGTGACAGGACGCAGAGGGACAGGAATTCCTGAAAGGTGCATCATTCTATGTTATATGTGATTGCTGTTCATGAGAGCTTGCTGTGCATTAATTGGCAGCTACACTTCCTAAGTTCCAAAAGGGACTTCATCTCAAAATATTATTTCATTGGCTATAAAGGTTATGAAAGGTGCTACATAAATACAAGTCATTTTCTTTCTATTTCTGCAATTTATTTGGTATTTAAATTTCTAATTTCACTCTCAGCCTTCTCACAGAACTGTGTAATGGGTTATCCTCTTCCTTGTTATCTGATTTCTCCATTCTCCCAAATACCTTTCAGGCTCAAAGGAAACTTCGCACAGCTCCAGCCAATCACAACAACATTCACAAATAGCCAATCACAATGCCCTTCACCACCAGCCAATCATTACACCCTTTTCTACCAGGCACTCACAGCATTCCTCACAACCAGACAATCACAGCGCTCTTGACCATGAGGCACCATCCTCACCACCAAGCACTGCCAAACACATCACTCTTCATCACCACGCTCTGCCAATCACATCACTCTTCATCACCACGCTCAGCCAATCACAGCACTCTTCACCACCAGGCACTGCCAATCACAGCACTCTTCACCACCAGGCACAGCCAATCAGAGCAATGTTCACCACCGGGCACAGTCAATCAAAACACTCTTCACCACCAGGTACTGCCAATCACCATACAACTTCAACACCAAGCACTGCCAATCATAGCACTCTTCACCACCAGGCACTGCCAATCGCAAGACCCTTAACCTCCAGGCACAGCCAACCACATCACTCCTCACAACCATGCACTGCCAATCACCACACCTTCACTGCCAGGCATGGAGAATCACAATGCTGTTCATCACCAGGCATTGCCAATCACAACATGCTTCACACTAGGCACAGCCAATAACAACACACTTTAGCGTCAGGCACTGTCAATCATAACACTATGCTCAACCAGGCACTGCCCATCACAGCAGTCTTCATGACCATGTACTGCCAATCACAGCACTATTCACTATGCGGCACAGGCAATCGCAGCACTCTTCAACACCAGGCCACTGTCAATCACAACACTCTTCACCACCAGGCACTTCCAATCACAGCACCCTTCACCACCGGGCACTGCCAATCACAAGAATCTTCACCACCAGGCACTGCCAACCACTATACAGCTTCACCACCAGGTACGGTCAGTCACATCACTCTTCACCACCAGGCACTGCCAAGCACAATGCTCTTCACCACCAGGCACTACCAATCACAGCACTCGTCATCACCAGGCACTGCCAAGCACAATGTTCTTCACTACCACACAGTGCCAATCAACACACCTTCATCACCAGGCATGGCCAATCACAACAAGCTTCACCATCAGGCATGCCAGTCACAAACTCATCACCATTAATCATGCCAATCACAAAACTCTTCATCACTAGGCACGGTCAATCACAACGCTCTTCACCACCAGCGGGACCAATCACAACACCCTGCACCATCAGGCTTGGACAATTACAACACTCTCCATCACTTGGCACTGCCAATCACAGCACTCTTCACCACAAGTCACAGCCAATCATAACAATCCTCACCACCAGGCACCGCCAATCAGAACACTCTTCACCACCAGGCACAGCCAATCACAAAACTCTGCACAACCAGGCACACCTAATCTTAGCACTCTTCATCATAAGACATGGACAATCACAATACCCTTCACCCCCAGGTACTTCCAATCACAGCACCCTTCACTACAAGACCCAGCCAATCAAAACACTCGTCACCACCAGGCATGGCCAATCACAGCACTCTTCACCACAAGACCCAGCCAATCAAAACACTCGACAACACCAGGCCTGGCCAATCACAGCAGTCTTCACCACCAGGCATGGCCAATCACTACACACCTTCACCACCAGACACTGCCAATCACAAGCCTCTTCGCCTACAGGCACAGGCAACCACATCACTCCTCACCACCATGTACTGACAATCACCACGCCATCACCACCAGGCATGGCCAATCACAAAACTCTTCACCATGAGGCACTGTCATTTACAACACTCTTCACCCCTGTGCACGGCCAATCACAACACTGTTCACCACCAGGCACGGCCAGTCACAAGAAACCTCACCAACAGGTGCGGCCAATCACAACACGCTACACAAAATGGCACTGCCAATCACAGCAGCTTTCACCACCAGGAGCTGCCAATCACAACACTCTTCACATTAGACATGGCCAATCACAACGTTCTTCTCCACCAGGCACTGCCAATCACAGCACTATTCATTATGTGGCATGGGAAATCATAGCACTATTCAGCACCAGGCACTGCCAAACGCGAAACTGTTCACCATCACAGCATCCTTCACGATCCAGCACTGCAAATCACAACACTCTTCACCACATTGCATGGCCAATCACAGAACTCTGCAGAACCAGGCACAACCACAGAGCCATAGAGTCATAGAGGTTTACAGCACAGATAAAGGTGCTTCAGCCCATCAAGTCTGCGCCGGTCAAACAACAGTACCTAACTATTCTAATCCCATTTTCCAGCACTAGGCCCATAGCCTTGTATGCCATGGCATTGCAATTGCACGTCAAAATACTTCTTCAATGTTATGAGGGTTTCTGCCTCTACCACCCTTTCAGGCAGTGAGTTCCAGATTCCCATCACCCTCTGGGCGAAAACATTCTTCCTCACATCCCCTCTAAACCTCCTGCCCCTTACCTTAAATCTATGCCCTCTGGTTATTGATCCCTTCACCAAGGAGAAAAGTTCCTTCCTGTCTACCTTATCTATGCCCCTCATAATTTAATACACCTCAATCATGTCCCCCCTCAATCTCCTCTGCTCCAAGGAAAATAACGCCAGTCTATCCAATCTCTCCTCAAACTAAAACTCTCCAGCCCAGGCAACATCCTGGTAAATCTCCTCTGCACTCTCTCTAGTGCCATCACATCCTTCCTATAATGCGGATCCCAGAACTGCACACAACACTCTAGCTGTGGCCTAACCAGTGTTAGGTCCAGCGTAACCTCCCTGCTCTTATATTCTATGCCTCGGCTAATAAAGGCAAGTATCCCATTTGTCTTCTTAACCACCTTATCTACCTGTCCTGCTACCTTAAGGGACCGGTGGACATGCACAACAATGTCCCTCTGATCCTCGGTACTTCCCAGGGACCTACCATTCATCATGTTTCCCGTGCCTTGTTTGTCCTGCCCTAGTGCATCACCTCACACTTATCCGGCTTAAATGCCATTTGCCACTGATCAGCCCATCTGACCAGCCCGTCTATATCCTCCTGTAATCTAAAGCTATCCTCCTTACTATTTACCACCCCACCAATTTTCGTGTCATCTGCGAACTTACTGATCATCCCTCCTACATTCAAGTCTAAATCGTTTTTATATACCACAAACAGGAAAGGACTCAACACTGATCCCTGCACCTGCACTAGACACATGCATCCAGTCACAAAAACACCCCTCGACCATCACCCGCTGCTTCCTGCCACTCAGCCAATCCCGGATCCAATTTGTCAAATTGCCTTGGATCCCATGGGCTCTTACCTTCATCCTCAGTCTCCCATGCAGGACCTATGGCCAGAGAGGTATTGAAAATTATTGCTAGCGCCCTTGCTATTTCCACCCTTGCCTCACTCAATAGCCTGGGGTACATTTTATCTGGGCCTGGAGATTTATCTACTGTCTGGGAAATCTGTCCTGTGATCAGCATCGCTGTGAAGCAGTCTGGGAAGAGGGTCCTGCAGTCAGCATCGCTGTGAAGCAGTCTGGGAAGAACATCCTGCAGTCAGCATCACTGTGAAGCAGTCTGGGAAGAGTGTCCTGCAGTCAGCATCGCTGTGAAGCAGTCTGGGAAGGGTGTCCTGCAGTCAGCATCGCTGTGAAGCAGCCTGGGAAGAGTGTTCTGCAGTCAGCATCGCGGTGAAGCAGTCTGGGAAGAGTGTCCTGCAGTCAGCATTGCGGTGAAGCAGTCTGGGAAGAGTGTCCTGCAGTCAGCAACACAGTCTGCACTGGAGTGTTGCTTTGGGAGTTCAGTGAGGAGGGAACAAGGTGACCTTTTGAGTACCATGAGTATGGTTGGGTAAGTATTTACTACTTTTATCACTTATAGTTTTTATGGTCTTAGTTTGTGGTTTATCATTTGTTAGGGCTATATTCTGTAACAACAAGGAACAGGGAAGAAGGGCCCGAGATTTTGACATTAAGTATCTTCCACAAGGTATAATTTAATTTAAAGGGTTAAGTCATAGCAGGAGAGCTCAAAGCCATGGTGTGCTCCTCCTGCTCTATGTGGGAAGCCGGGAACAGTTCCAGTGCCCAGGACCAGCATGTGTGCGGGAAGTGTCTCCAGCTGCAGCTCCTGGAAGCCCGGCCAGTCAGAAGAGGGGGAAATCAAGGACAAAAACAAAAAACAGAAAGAGGAATAAGAGAAATCAAGGGCAAGAATCAAACAGGGCCTCAGTGAAAGATAGTGGGAATGGGACAAGTAATGTTAAAGAGACAAGCCTTAAGGCTTTATGCCTTAACGCGAGGAACATTCGCAATAAAGTGGATGAATTAACCGCGCAAATAGATGTAAACAGGTATGATATAGTCGGGATTACGGAGACATGGCTGCAGGGTGACCAGGGATGGGAACTGAACATCCAGGGTATTCAGTATTTAGGAAGGACAGACAAAAAGGAAAAGATGGTGGAGTTGCATTGCTGGTTAAAGAGGAAATTAACACAATAGTGAAGAAAGATATTAGCTCCGCCAATGTGGAATCTGTATGGGTAGAGCTGAGAAACGCTAAGGGGCAAAAAACATTAGTGGGGGTTGTATATAGACCCCCAAGCTGTAGTGGGAATGGCATTAAACAGGAAATTAGAGATGCATGCAATAATGGAACATCTGTAATTATGGGTGATTTTAATCTGCATATAGATTGGGCAAATCAAATTAGTAACAATACTGTAGAGGAGGAATTCCTGGCGTGTAAACAGGTTGGTTTTCTGGGCCAATACATTGAGGAACCAACGCGAGAACAGGCCATCCTAGACTGGGTATTGTGCAATGTGAAAGGAATAATTGGCAATCTAGTTGTGTTAGGCCCCATGGGGATGAGGGACCATAATATGTTGAATTCTTCATCAAGATGGAGAGTGACGTAGTTGATTGTGAGACTAGGGTCCTGAATCTTAATAAAGGAAACTACGATGGTATGTGGTGCAAGTTGGCTATGATGGATTGGGAAACGTTACTTAAAGGGATGACAGTGAATAGGCAATGACAAACATTCCAGGAGCACATGGGTGAACTGCAACAATTGTTAATAAAATAGAATACGAGAGTAAGCTTGCGGGGAATATAAAAACTGAGTGTAAAAGTTTCTATAGGTATGTGAAGAGAAAAAGATTGGTGAAGACAAATGTAGGTCCAAAACAGGAGAATTTATAATGGGGAACAAAGAAATGGCTGACCAACTAAATACATATTTTGGTTCTGTCTTCACAACGGAGGACACAAATAACATACCAGAAATGTTGGTTTAGTGAGATGGAAGAACTGAAAGAAATCAGTATTAGTAGGGAAATGGTGTTGGGGAAATTGATGGGATTGAAGGCTGATAAATCTCCAGGGCCTGATAATCTACATCCCAGAGTACTTAAGGAAGTGGCCCTAGAAATAGTGGATGCATTGATGGTCATCTTCCGAGACTCTATAGACCCTGGAACAGTTCCTACAGATTGAAGGGTAGCTAATGTAACCCCACTATTTAAAAAGGGAGGCAGAGAGATAACAGGGAATTATAGACCAGTCAGCCTGACGTCGGTAGTGGGGAAAATTCTAGAGTCCATTCTAAAAGATTTAATAGCTGAGCACATGGAAAACTGTGGCAAAATCGGACAGAGTCAGCGTGGATTTACGAAAGGGAAATCATAATTGACAAATCTACCTGAATTTTTTGAGGATGTAACTAGTAGAGTTGATAAGGGAGAGCCAGTGGATGTGGTTTATTTGGACTTTCAGAAGGCTTTCGACAAAGTCGCACATAAGAGATTGGCGTGTAAAATTAAAGCACATGGGATTGGGGGTAGTGTATTGAGATGGATAGAAAACTGGTTGGCAGGCAGGAAATAAAGAGTAGGAATAAACGGGTCTTTTTCCGAATGGCAGGCAGTGACTAGTGGGGTACCGCAGGGATTGATGTTGGGAATATATATTAATGATTTAGATGCGGGAACTAAATGTAATATCTCCAAGTTTGCAGATGACACAAAGCTGGGTGGGAGGGTGAGCTGTAAGGGGGATGCAGAGATGCTTCAGTGTGATTTGGACAAGCTGAGTGAGTGGACAAATGCATGGCAGATGCAGTATAATGTGGAGAATTGTGAGGTTATCTATTTTGGTAGCAAAAACAGGAAGGCAGATTATTATCTGAATGGCTATAAATCGAGAGAGGGGAATGTGCAATGAGACCTGGCAATGCTTCTTCATGCCCCCTTTTTGCTCCCCTGATTTCCTTTTTAAGTTCCCCCCTACACATTCTACACTCCTCCAGGGCTTCCGCTGTTTTGAGCACTCGGTATCTGCCATAAGCCTCTCTTTTTCTCTTTATCCAACCCTGTATATCCCTTGACATCCAGGGTTCCCTGGATTTGTTGGTCCCACCCTTTGTCTTTACTGGAATATGTTAGCCCTGTACTCTCCCTATTTCCATCTTGAATGGGTCCCACTGCTCCGATGCAGATTTACCTAAAAGTAGTTGCTCCCAGTCCACTCTGGCCAAATCATATCTGATCTTATTAAAATCAACCTTCCTCCAATTTAGAACTCTGATTTCTGTCCCATTCTTGTCCTTTTCCATAACAACCTTGAATCTAATGGAGTTATGATCACTACCTGCAAAATGCTCCCCCACTGATACCTCTAACACTTGCCTGGCTTCATTCCCTAAAATTAAGTTCAGGACAGCCCACTCTCTTGTAGGACCTTCCATTTATTGGCTTAAAAAGCTCTCCTGGATGCATTTTAAGAAGTCCACTCCCTCTAAACCTATCACACTATGATTAACCCAGTTAATGTTGGGGAAGTTGAAATCCCCCACTGTTACTACCCGATTATTTTTACACTTCTCTGAAATTTGCCTACATATCTGCCCTTCTATTTCTCTGACTGTTTGGGGGCCTATAGTACACTCCCAGCAATGTGATTGCTCCTTTTTTGTTTTAAAGTTCTACTGATATGGCTTCATTTGAGGAGCCTCTAATATGTCATCTCTCCTTACTGCTGTAATTGATTCTTTGATCAATTACCAATCACAGCACTCTTCACCACCAGACATGGCCAATCACAACACTCTTCACCACCAGACATGGCCAATCACAACACTCTTCACCACCAGGCATGGCCAGTCACAAAACTCTTCACAATCAGGCACTGCCAATCACAACACTTCACCAGCAGGCACTGATAATCACAGCACCTTTCACCACCAGACATGGACAATTACAGCACCCTTCACCACAAGGCACTGCCAATCACAGCACTCTTCACCACAAGGAACTGCCAATAACTATACCTTCACCACCAGGCATGGCCAATCACAACACTCATCACTGTCAGGCACTGCCAATCACAATGCTTCATCACCAGGCACTGATAATCACCACATCTTCAACATCAGACACTGCAAATAACAGCACTCTACACCCCTGGGAACTGCCAATTGCAACACTGTTCAGAACCAGGCACGGCCTACCACAAGAAACCTCACCAACAGGTGCGGTCAATCACAACACTGTGCACAACCATGCACTGCCAATCGCAGCACTTTTCAACACCAGGAACTAGCAATCACAACACCCTTCACATTAGACAATCACAACACTCTTTAGCACCAGGCACTGCCAATCACAACACTCTGATCGACCAGACACTGCCAATCACAGCAGTCTTCACGACCATGTTTTGCCAATCACAGCCCTATTCATCAGTTGGCACAGACAATCACAGCACTCTTCAACACCAGGCACTGCCAATCGCTAAACTATTCACTATCAGGCACTGCTAATCACGAAACTCTTCACCACCAGGCACTGCCAATCACAGCAATTTTCACCACCAGGCAATGCTAGCCACAGCACTCCTCACCACAATGCACTGCCAATCACCACACCTTCACCACCTGACATTGCCAGTCATACCACTGTTCACCACCTGGCAAGGCTGATCACAACACTCTTCACCACCAGGCACCACCAATCACAACACCCTTCACCATCAGACACTACCATTCACAAAATTCTTCACCACCAGGCACTGCCAATCAGAGCAATGTTCACAACTGGGCACAGTCTATCACAACACTCATCACCACCAGCACTGCCAATCACAACACTCTTCACCACAGGGCACTGCCAATCAAAGCACTCATCACCACCAGGCACCACCAATCACAACACCCTTCACCATCAGACACTACCATTCACATAATTCTTCACCACCAGGCACTGCCAATCAAAGCAATGTTCACCACCAGGCACAGTCTATCACAACACTCATCACCACCAGCACTGCCAATCACAACACTCTTCATCACAGGGCACTGCCAATCAAAGCACTCATCACCACCAGGCACCACCAATCATAACATCCTTCACCACCAGCACTACCAAACACAAAATTCTTCCCACCAGAAACTGCCAATCAGAGCAAGTTCACCACCGGGCACAGTCTATCACAATACTCATCACCACCAGACACTGCCAATCACACACCTTCGCCACCAGGCATAGCCAATCACATCGATCTTCAATATCAGGCAGTGCCAATTGCAGCATTCTTCACCACCAGCCACAGAGATTCACAAAACCTATCACCAGGTACTGCAATGAGCAGCACTCTACACCCCTGGGCACTGCCAATCACAACACTGTTCACAACCAGGCATGGCCTGCCACAAGAAACCTCACCAATAGGTGCGGTCAGTCACAACACTGTGCACATCCATGCATTGCCAATCGCAGCACTTTTCAACACCAGGAACTGCCTATCACAACACACTTCACATTAGACACGGCCAATCACAACACTCTTTAGCACCAGGCACTGCCAATCACAACACTCTGATCGACCAGACACTGCCAATCACAGCACTATTCACCAGGCGGCACAGGCAATCACAGCACTCTTCAACATCAGGCACTGTCAATCGCTAAACTATTCACTATCAGGCACTGCCAATCACAACACACTTCACCAACAGGCACTGCCAATCACAGCAATTTTCACCACCAGGCAATGCCAGCCACAGCACTCCTCACCACAATGCACTGCCAATCACCACACTTTTACCACCTGGCATGGCCAAACACAATACTCTTCACCACCTGGCATTGCCAATCATAGCACTCTTCACCACCTGGCAAGGCCAATCACAACACTCTTCACCACCAGGCACTGCCAATGAAAGCACTCATCACCACCAGGCACCACCAATCACAACACTCATCACCACCAGCACTGCCAATCACAAGACTCTTCACCACCAGGCACTGCCAATCACAGACCTTTACCACCAGGCATGGCCAATCATATCAATCTTCAATATCGGGCAGTGCCAATTGCAGCATTCTTTACCACCAGCCACAGAGATTCCCAACATTCTTCATCACCAGGTACTGCAATTATGAGCAATCTACACTCCTAGGCATGGCCAATCAGAACACTGCTCACCACCAGGCACGGCCAATCACAGGAAACCTTATTATCAGGCACTGCCAATCACAGCAGTCTTCATGACCATGTACTGTCAATCAGGGCGCTATTCACCACGTCGCAAGGCCAATCACAGCAATCTTCACCACCAGCAAGGCCATCACAACACTCTTCAGTACCAGACACAGCCAGTCACAACACTCTTCACCACCAAGCACGGCCAATCACAACAGTCTTCACCACCAGGTACTGCCAATCACCACATCTTCACCACCAGGCATGGCCAATTACAACACGTTTCATCACCAGGCACTGCCAATCACAGCTCTCTTCACCACAAGGCACTGCCAATCACTACACCTTCACCACCAGGCACTGCCAATCAAAGCACTCATCACCACCAGGCACCACCAATCACAACATTCTTCACCACCAGGCACTGCCAATCAGAGCAATGTTCACCACCGGGCAGAGTCTATCACAACACTCATCACCACCAGACACTGCCAATTACACACCTTCGCCACCAGGCATGGCCAATCACATCGACCTTCAATATCAGGCAGTGCCAACCGCAGCACTCTTCACCAACAGCCACAGAGATTCACAACACTCTTCATCACCAGGTACTGCAATTAGCAGCACTCTACACCCCTAGGCATGCAACAGGCATGGCCAATCACAACACTCTGCACAACCAGGCACTGCCAATCACAACAATCCTCACATTAGACATAGCCAATCACAATATTCTTTAGCACCAGGCACTGCCAATCACAACAGTCTTCACGACCATGTTTTGCCAATCACAGCACTATTCACCAGGCAGCACAGGCAATCACAGCACTTTTCAACATCAGGCACTGCCAATCGCTAAACTATTCACTACCAGGCACAGCAAATCACAACACTCTTCACCACCAGGCACTGCCAATCACAGCAGTCTTCATCGCCAGGCACAACCAATCTCAGCATGTGTCAACACCACACACAGCCAATCACGACAATTGTCACCACCAGCAAGGCCAATCACAACACTCTTCAGTACCAGGCACAACTAATCACAACACTGTTCACCACCAAGCACAGCCAATCACAACAGTCTTCACCACCAGGTACTGCCAATCACAGTAGTCTTCACCACCAGGCATGGCTAATCACAACACACGTCACCCCCAGACATGGCCAATCACAACACGCTTCACCACCAGGCACTGCCAATCACAACACTCTTCACCACTATGCACTGCCAATCACCACCCCTTCGCCACCAGGCATGGCCAATCACCACACCTTTACCACCAGGCATGGCCAATCACAATACTCTTCACCATCAGGCACTGCCAATCACAGCAATTTTCACCACCTCACATGGCCAATCACAGCACTCTTCATCACCAGGCATGCAGATAAACAACACTTTTCACCAAGAGGCATGGCCAATCACAACACTCCTCTCCACCAACACGGCCTATCACAGCATTCTTCACCACCAGGCACTTTATGGGGTATGTGGAACATTCCTTGTTCCAGTCCTATTCTGGCCCCCTCCCACAACTCTTTCTCCGGTACATCGATGATTACTTCGGTGCTTCTTCATGCTCTAGTCTGGACCTGGAAAAATTTATTAATTTTGCTTCCAATTTCCACCCTTCCATCATTTTCACATGGTCCATCTCTGACACTTCCCTTCCCTTCCTTGACCTCTCTGTCTCAATTTCTGGTGATAGACTGTCCACCAATATCCATTACAAGCCTACCAACTCCCACAGCTACCTCGACTACAGCTCCTCTCACCCTGCTTCCTGTAAAGACTCCATCACATTCTCTCAATTCCTTCACCTCCATCGCATCTGTTCTGATGATGTTACCTTCAAAAACAGTTCCTCTGACATGTCCTCCTTCTTCCTTAACCGAGATTTTCTACCCACGGTGGTTGACAGGGCCCTCAACCGTGTCCAGTCCATCTCCTGCGCATCCGCCCTCACGCCTTCTTCTCCCTCCCAGAAACATGATAGGGTCCCCCTTGTCCTCACTTATCACCCCACCAGCCTCCACATTCAAAGGATCATCCTCCGCCATTTCTGCCAACTCCAGCATGATTCCACCCCAAGTACATCTTCCCTTCACCCCCCGGCAGCATTCCACAGGTATCGTTCCCTCCGTGATACTTTGGTCCACTCCTCCATCACCCCCTACACCTCAACCCCCTCCCATGGCACCTTCCCATGCAAATGCAGAAGGTGCAACACCTGCCCCTTTACTTCCCCTCTCCTCACTGTCCAAGGACCCAAATACTCCTTTCAACTGAAGCAGCGTTTCACTTGCACTTCCCTCAACTTAGTCTACTGCATTCGTTGCTCCCAATGCAGTTTCCTCTACATTGGAGAGACCAAACGCAGACTGGGCGACCGTTTTGCAAAACACCTTTGGTCTGTCTGCAAGCATGACCCAGACTTCCCTGTCTCTTGCCATTTCAACACGCCACCCTGCTCTCATGCCCACATGTCTGTCCTTGGCTTGCTGCATTGTTCCAGTGAAGCTCAGCGCAAACTGGAGGAACAGCACCTCATCTTCTGACTAGACACTTTACAGCCTTCCAGACTGAATATTGAGTTCAACAATTTTAGATCATGAACTCTCTCCTCCATCCCCACCCCCTTTCCAATTTCCCCCTTTTATAAAGATTTTTATTTTCCCACCTACTTCCATTATTTTTAAGTGTATTTCCATCCATTGTTTTATCTATACCTTGTTTTATCTCTACCTTTTAGCGTATTTCTATCCCTTGCCCCCCCATCCCACCCCCACTAGGGCTATCTGTACCTTGCTTGTCGTGCTTTCTACCCTTAATTAGCACATTCCTTTATATAATATCACCACCTTCAACACCTCTTTGTCCTTTTGTCTGTGACATCTTTTGGTTATCTCCACCTATCACTGGCCCTCGATTCAGCTCTTCTTGTCCCAGCCCCCTTCCCCCTTAAACCAGCTTATATTCACCTCTTTTCTATTTTTACTTAGTTCTGTTGAAGGGTCATTCGGACTCGAAACATTAACTGTGCTCCTCTCTGTAGATGCTGCCAGACCTGCTGAGTTTTTCCAGGTATTTCTGTTTTTGTTTACAGCCAGTCACAACACTCGTCACCACCAGGCACTGCCAATCACAACATTCTTCACCAACACGCACTGCCAATCACCACACCTTCACCAACAGGCACTGCAATCACAACACACCTCACCAACAGGTACTGCAATCACCACACCTTCACCAACAGGTACTGCCAATCACAACACTCTTCACCACCAGGCACTACCAATCACAGCAATCGTCACAACCAGGCACTGCCAATCAAAACACTCTTCACATCAGTCATGGCCAATCACAACACTCTTCAGTACCAGGCATAGTCAATTACAACACACTATGTAACCAGGCACTGCCAATCGCAAGTCAATATTTCAGCAATGAACGACTCACACGAAACAACAGGCTGATGTTGTAGTGACATCAAGCCCTGTGGCTCAACTGAGATGCAACTGGGACAGGCATGTAGCGAAGCCTCATTAATACTTGTGGGGCACTGCCCTCTACACCAACATTTCACTTAATGTCTCCCTTACCTTCCCCTCTCATCCCACCTGCCAGGTGTGAAATGGTATGGGAGAAGAGAAAACAGCGGCTGAGAGAGAGAAAAAAAACAGTTGGAGTGAAAAGAAGGTGTAGAAATAAGAGTGAGTATGTAAGAAATGCACCATGTGCAAGATTCACACCAGGTGAGAGTCTGACACAGAATGAAAGTGAACAAAAGACAGTGAGCGACAGAATGAAACAAGCACATACCTTGTGTTTATATTGCTTTTAAGTGAGTAAAGCAACCCAAAGCACTGCAGAGAAACATTACCAAAAAACCATTGACACTGAACAACACAAGCAGGTTTTGGTACAGGTGACCAAAATCTTGGTCAGGAAGGAGAATCTAAGAAATGCTTCAAAGCAGGAAAGTGAGGCAGAGGTGGAGAGGTTTAGGGAGGGAATTTCAGAGCTTAGGAACCAGGCAGCTGAAGGCACGGCCGCCAATGGTGGAGTGATTAAAATCATAGATACTGAAGAGGCCAGAACAGGAGGAGCTCAGATATCTTGGGTGGTCATGGGGCTCGGGGAGGTTACAGAGATGCAGAGGGATGAGGCCATGGAAGGATTTGAAAACAAGAATGAGAATTTTAAAATCAAAATATTGCTCAACCAGAGGCCAATATATGTCGGTGAACGCAAGTCTGCTGTGTGAATGGGACTTTTGATATGGGCAGTAGAATTTTGGATGAATTCATGTTTACGGACAGTGCGAGGTGGAAGACTGAGCAGGACAACATTGGAATCATCAAGTCTAGAGCTAAAGGTATAGTGGTAGGTTTCACAGGTTGCGGGCTGAAGCAAGGGTTGAGACGGGTAATGTTTGCTTTTACTCTTTCATGGGATGTGAGGCAAGGGTAGTTTTTATTACCCATCCCTAGTTGACCTTGAGCAGGTGGTGGTGAGCTGCCTTCTTGAACCGCTGGAGTCCATGTGGTGTAGGTACACCCACAGTGCAGTTAGGGAGGGAGTTCCAAGATTTTGACCCAGCGACAGTGAAGGAACGGTGATGTATTTCCAAGTCAGGCTCGGAGGGGAACTTGCAGGTGGTGGTATTCCCATGTATATGCTGCCCCTTTCCTACTAAATGGTAGCATTTGGAAGGTGCTGCCTAAGAAGCCTTGGTGAATTCCTGCAGTGTATCTTGTAGATAGTACACATTGCTGCTACTGTACATCAGTGGTGGTGGGAGTGAACGTTGGATGGGATGCAAATCGAGCGGCTGCTTTGTCCTGGATGGTGTCCAGCTTCTTGACCATTGATGGAGCTGCACTATCCAGGCGAGTGGGGAACATTCCGTCACACTCCTGACTTGTGCTTTGTAGATGGTGGACAGGGTTTGGGGAGTCAGGAACTGAGTTACTCGTTGCAGGATTCTTAGCCTCTGACCTGGTCTTGTAGCCATAGTATTTATATGGCTGGTCTAGTTCAGTTTCTATTCAATAATAACCCCCAGGGTTTTGATAGTGGGGGATTCAGTGATAGTAATGCCATTGAATGCCGGGATTTTCACAGTTTAAAACTTTGAGAGGAGAGCCGGGATTTTCAGAGTTTAAACCAGCGAGAGGAGAACCAGGAGTTTCACAGTATAAAACAGCAAGAGGGGAGCCGGGACTTTCACAGTATAAAACAGTGAGAGGAGAGACGGGATTTTGACAGTATAAAACAGTGAGAGGAGTACCGGGATTTTCACAGTATAAAACAGCGAGAGGGGAGCTGGGATTTTCACAGTATAAAACAGCGTGAGGGGAGCCGGGATTTTCAGAGTTTAAACCAGCGAGAGGAAAGCCAGGAGTTTCACAGTATAAAACAGCGAGAGGGGAGCCGGGATTTTCACAGCATAAAACAGCAAGAGGAGAGCCAGGAGTTTCACAGTATAAAACAGCGAGAAGGGAGCCAGGATTTTCACAGTATAAAACAGCGAGAGGGGAGCCGGGATTTTCATTGTTTAAAACAGCAAAAGGAGAGCCGGGATTTTCAGAGTATAAAAAAGCGAGAGGGGAGACAGGATTTTCACAGTTTAAAACAGCGAGAGGAGAGCCAGGAGTTTCACAGTATAAAACAGCGAGAGGGGAGCTGGGATTTTCACTGTTTAAAACAGCAAGAGGAGAGCCGGGATCTTCACAGTATAAAACAGCAAGAGGTGAGGCGGGATTTTCACAGTATAAAACAGCGAGAGGAGAGCCGGGATTTCACAGTATAAAACAGTGAGAAGAGAGCAGGGATTTTCACAGTATAAAACAGTGAGAGGAGAGCTGGGATTTTCACAGTATAAAACAGTGAGAAGAAAGCCGGGATTTTCACAGTTTAAAACAGCAAGAGGAGAGCCGGGATTTTCACAGTATAAAACAGTGAAAGGAAAGCCGGGATTTTAGCAGGAAAAAAAGCGAGAGGGGAGCCAAGAGTTTCAAAGTATAAAACAGCGAGAGGGAAGCTGGGATTTTCACAGTATAAAACAGCAGGAGGGGAGCCAGGATTTTCACAGTATAAAACAGCGAGGGGGAGCCGGGATTTTCACAGTATAAAACAGCGAGAGGTGAGAGCAGGGATTTTCACAGTACTAAACAGCAAGAGGAGAGCTGGGATTTTCACAGTATAAAACAGCGAGAGGGGAGCCGGAATTTTCACAGTATAAAACAGTGAGAGGGGAGCCAGGTTTTTCACAGTATAATACAGCGAGAGGAGAACTGGGATTTTCACAGTATAAAACAGCGAGAGGAAAGCCGGGATTTTCACAGTATAAAACAGCGAGAGGAAAGCCGGGATTTTCACAGTATAAAACAGCGAGAGGAAAGCCGGGATTTTCACAGTATAAAACAGCGAGAGGTGAGCCGGGATTTTCACAGTTTAAAACAGCGAGAGGAGAGCTAGGATTTTCACAGTTTAAAACAGCGAGAGGAGAGCCGGGATTTTCACAGTATAAAATAGCGAGAGGAGAGACGGAATTGTCACAGTATAAAACAGCGAGAGGGGAGCCGGGATTTTCAAAGTTTAAAACAGCGAGAGAAGAGCTGGGTTTTCCACAGTTTAAAACAGTGAGAGGAGAGCTGGGATTTCTACAGTATAAACCAATGAGGAGAGCTGGGATTTCCACAGTTTAAAACAGCAAGAGGAGAGTTGGGATTTCCAGAGTTTAAAACAGTGAGAGGGGAGCCAGGATTTTCACAGTTTAAAACAGCGAGAGGAGAGCCGGTACTATCACAGATTAAAACAGCGAGAGGAGAGCCAGGATTCTCACAGTTTAAAACACCGAGAGGAGAGCCGGGACTTCCACAGTTTAAAACAGCGAGAGGAGAGCCGGTATTATCACAGTTTAACACAGCAAGAGGAGAGCTGGGATTTTCACAGTTTAAACCAGCGAGAGGAGAGCCGGGATTTTCACAGTATAAAACAGCGAGAGGAGAACTGGGATTTCCACAGTTTAAAACAGCAAGAGGAGAGTTGGAATTTCCAGAGTTTAAAACACTGAGAGGGGAGCCAGGATTTTCACAGTTTAAAACAGCGAGAGGAGAGCCGGTATTATCACAGTTTAACACAGCGAGAGGAGAGCTGGGATTTTCACAGTTTAAAACAGCGAGAGGAGGGCCTGGATTTTCACAGTATAAAACAGCGAGAGGAGAGCTGGGATTTTCACAGTTTAAAACAGCGAGAGGAGAGCCTGGATTCTCACAGTTTAAAACACCGAGAGGAGAGCCGGGATTTCCACAGTTTAAAACAGCGAGAGGATGGCCGGTATTATCACAGTTTAACACAGCAAGAGGAGAGCTGGGATTTTCACAGTTTAAACCAGCGAGAGGAGAGCCGGGATTTTCACAGATTAAAACAGTGAGAGGAGAGCTGGGATTTCCACAGTTTAAAACAGCGAGAGGAGAGCTGGGATTTCTACAGTTTAAAACAGCGAGAGGAGAGCCGGTATTATCACAGTTTAACACAGCAAGAGGAGAGCTGGGATTTTCACAGTTTAAACCAGCGAGAGGAGAGCCAGGATTTTCACAGATTAAAACAGCGAGAGGAGAGCTGGGATCTCCACAGTTTAAAACAGCGAGAGGAGAGCTCGGATTTCTACAGTTTAAAACAGCGAGAGGAGAGCCGGGATTTTCACTGTATAAAACAGTGAGAGGAGAGCTGGGATTTTCACAGTATAAAACAGTGAGAGGAAAGCTGGGATTTTCACAGTATATAACAGCGAGAGGGGAGCTAGGATTTTCACAGTATAAAACAGCGAGAGGGGAGCCGGGAATTTCACAGTATAAAACAGTGAGAACGGAGCCGGGATTTTCACAGTATAAAATAGCGAGAGGAGAGACGGGATTTTCACAGTATAAAACAGCGAGAGGGGAGCCAGGATTTTACAGTATAAAACAGCGAGAGGGGAGCCGGGAATTTCACATTATAAAACAGTGAGAACGGAGCCTGGATTTTCACGGTATAACATAGCGAGAGGAGAGACGGGATTTTCACAGTATAAAACACCGAAAGGGGAGCCGGGATTTTCAATGTTTAAAACAGTGAGAGGAGAGCCGGGATTTTCACAGTTTAACACAGCGAGAGGGGAGACGGGATTATCACAATTTAAAACAGCGAGAGGGGAGGGCCGGGATTTTCACTGTTTAAAACAGCGAGAGGAGAGCCGGGATTTGCACAGTTTAAAACAGCGAGAGGAGAGCCAGTATTATCACAGTTTAACACAGCATGAGGAGAGCTGGGATTTTCACAGATTAAAAAAGCGAGAGGAGAGCAGGGATTTCCACAGTTTAAAATAGTGAGAGGGAGCTGGGATTTCTACAGTATAAACCAGTGAGGAGAGCTGGGATTCCACAGTTTAAAACAGCGAGAGGAGAGTTGGGATTTCCAGAGTTTAAAACAGTGAGAGGAGAGCCAGGATTTTCACAGTTTAAAACAGAGAGAGGAGAGCCGGTATTATCACAGTTTAACACAGCGAGAGGAGAGCTATGATTTTCACAGTTTAAAACAGCGAGAGGGGAGCCGGGATTTTCAAAGTTTAAAACAGCGAGAGAAGAGCTGGGTTTTCCACAGTTTAAAACAGTGAGAGGAGAGCCGGGATTTTCACAGTATAAAACAGCGAGAGGGGAGCTGGGATTTTCAAAGTTTAAAACAGCGAGAGAAGAGCTGGGTTTTCCACAGTTTAAAACAGTGAGAGGAGAGCTGGGATTTCTACAGTATAAACCAATGAGGAGAGCTGGGATTTCCACAGTTTAAAACAGCAAGAGGAGAGTTGGAATTTCCAGAGATTAAAACAGTGAGAGGGGAGCCAGGATTTTCACAGTTTAAAACAGCGAGAGGAGAGCCGGTATTATCACAGTTTAACACAGCGAGAGGAGAGCTGGGATTTTCACAGTTTAAAACAGCGAGAGGAGAGCCGGGATTTTCACAGTATAAAACACCGAGAGGAGAGCCGGGATTTCCACAGTTTAAAACAGCGAGAGGAGAGCCGGTATTATCACAGTTTAACACAGCAAGAGGAGAGCTGGGATTTTCACAGTTTAAACCAGCGAGAGGAGAGCCGGGATTTTCACAGTATAAAACAGCGAGAGGAGAACTGGGATTTCCACAGTTTAAAACAGCAAGAGGAGAGTTGGAATTTCCAGAGTTTAAAACAGTGAGAGGGGAGCCAGGATTTTCACAGTTTAAAACAGCGAGAGGAGAGCCGGTATTATCACAGTTTAACACAGCGAGAGGAGAGCTGGGAATTTCACAGTTTAAAACAGCGAGAGGAGAACTGGGATTTTCACAGTTTAAAACAGCGAGAGGAGAGCCAGGATTCTCACAGTTTAAAACACCGAGAGGAGAGCCGGGATTTCCACAGTTTAAAACAGCGAGAGGATGGCCGGTATTATCACAGTTTAACACAGCAAGAGGAGAGCTGGGATTTTCACAGTTTAAACCAGCGAGAGGAGAGCCGGGATTTTTACAGATTAAAACAGTGAGAGGAGAGCTGGGATTTCCACAGTTTAAAACAGCGAGAGGAGAGCTGGGATTTCCACAGTTTAAAACAGCGAGAGGAGAACTGGGATTTCTACAGTTTAAAACAGCGAGAGGAGAGCCGGTATTATCACAGTTTAACACAGCAAGAGGAGAGCTGGGAATTTCACAGTTTAAACCAGCGAGAGGAGAGCCAGGATTTTCACAGATTAAAACAGCGAGAGGAGAGCTGGGATCTCCACAGTTTAAATCAGCGAGAGGAGAGCTCGGATTTCTACAGTTTAAAACAGCGAGAGGAGAGCCGGGATTTTCACTGTATAAAACAGTGTGAGGAGAGCTGGGATTTTCACAGTATAAAACAGTGAGAGGAAAGCTGGGATTTTCACAGTATATAACAGCGAGAGGAGAGCTAGGATTTTCACAGTATAAAACAGCGAGAGGGGAGCCGGGAATTTCACAGTATAAAACAGTGAGAACGGAGCCGGGATTTTCACAGTATAAAATAGCGAGAGGAGAGACGGGATTTTCACAGTATAAAACAGCGAGAGGGGAGCCAGGATTTTCACAGTATAAAACAGCGAGAGGGGAGCCGGGAATTTCACATTATAAAACAGTGAGAACGGAGCCGGGATTTTCACGGTATAACATAGCGAGAGGAGAGACGGGATTTTCACAGTATAAAACACCGAAAGGGGAGCCGGGATTTTCAATGTTTAAAACAGTGAGAGGAGAGCCGGGATTTTCACAGTTTAACACAGCGAGAGGGGAGACGGGATTATCACAATTTAAAACAGCGAGAGGGGAGGGCCGGGATTTTCACTGTTTAAAACAGCGAGAGGAGAGCCGGGATTTGCACAGTTTAAAACAGCGAGAGGAGAGCCAGTATTATCACAGTTTAACACAGCATGAGGAGAGCTGGGATTTTCACAGATTAAAAAAGCGAGAGGAGAGCAGGGATTTCCACAGTTTAAAATATTGAGAGGGAGCTGGGATTTCTACAGTATAAACCAGTGAGGAGAGCTGGGATTCCACAGTTTAAAACAGCGAGAGGAGAGCCGGGATTTTCACAGTATAAAACAGCGAGAGGAGAACTGGGATTTTCACAGTTTAAAACAGCGAGAGGAGAGCCAGGATTCTCACAGTTTAAAACACCGAGAGGAGAGCCGGGATTTCCACAGTTTAAAACAGCGAGAGGAGAGCCGGTATTATCATAGTTTAACACAGCAAGAGGAGAGCTGGGATTTTCACAGTTTAAACCAGCGAGAGGAGAGCCGGGATTTTCACAGTATAAAACAGCGAGAGGAGAACTGGGATTTCCACAGTTTAAAACAGCGAGAGGGGAGCCGGTATTATCACAGTTTAACACAGCAAGAGGAGAGCTGGGAATTTCACAGTTTAAACCAGCGAGAGGAGAGCCAGGATTTTCACAGATTAAAACAGCGAGAGGAGAGCTGGGATCTCCACAGTTTAAAACAGCGAGAGGAGAGCTGGGATTTCTACAGTTTAAAACAGCGAGAGGAGAGCCGGTATTATCACAGTTTAACACAGCAAGAGGAGAGCTGGGAATTTCACAGTTTAAACCAGCGAGAGGAGAGCCAGGATTTTCACAGATTAAAACAGCGAGAGGAGAGCTGGGATCTCCACAGTTTAAATCAGCGAGAGGAGAGCTCGGATTTCTACAGTTTAAAACAGCGAGAGGAGAGCCGGGATTTTCACTGTATAAAACAGTGAGAGGAGAGCTGGGATTTTCACAGTATAAAACAGTGAGAGGAAAGCTGGGATTTTCACAGTATATAACAGCGAGAGGGGAGCTAGGATTTTCACAGTATAAAACAGCGAGAGGGGAGCCGGGAATTTCACAGTATAAAACAGTGAGAACGGAGCCGGGATTTTCACAGTATAAAATAGCGAGAGGAGAGACGGGATTTTCACAGTATAAAACAGCGAGAGGGGAGCCAGGATTTTCACAGTATAAAACAGCGAGAGGGGAGCCGGGAATTTCACATTATAAAACAGTGAGAACGGAGCCGGGATTTTCACGGTATAACATAGCGAGAGGAGAGACGGGATTTTCATAGTATAAAACACCGAAAGGGGAGCCGGGATTTTCAATGTTTAAAACAGTGAGAGGAGAGCCGGGATTTTCACAGTTTAACACAGCGAGAGGGGAGACGGGATTTGCACAGTTTAAAACAGCGAGAGGAGAGCCAGTATTATCACAGTTTAACACAGCATGAGGAGAGCTGGGATTTTCACAGATTAAAAAAGCGAGAGGAGAGCAGGGATTTCCACAGTTTAAAATAGTGAGAGGGAGCTGCGATTTCTACAGTATAAACCAGTGAGGAGAGCTGGGATTCCACAGTTTAAAACAGCGAGAGGAGAGTTGGGATTTCCAGAGTTTAAAACAGTGAGAGGAGAGCCAGGATTTTCACAGTTTAAAACAGAGAGAGGAGAGCCGGTATTATCACAGTTTAACACTGCGAGAGGAGAGCTATGATTTTCACAGTTTAAAACAGCGAGAGGAGAGCCGGGATTTTCACAGTATAAAACAGCGAGAGGTGAGCGGGGATTTTCACAGTTTAAAACACCGAGAGGAGAGCCAGGATTCTCACAGTTTAAAACACCGAGAGGAGAGCCGGGATTTCCACAGTTTAAAACAGCGAGAGGAGAGCCAGTATTATCACAGTTTAACACAGCAAGAGGAGAGCTGGGATTTTCACAGTTTAAACCAGCGAGAGGAGAGCCAGGATTGTCACAGTTAAAAACAGCGAGAGGGGTGCTGGGATTTCCACAGTTTAAAACAGCGAGAGGAGAGATGGGATTTCTACACTATAAACCAGTGAGGAGAGCTGGGATTTCCACAGTTTAAAACAGCGAGAGGAGAGCCGGGATTTTCACTGTATAAAACAGTGAGAGGAGGGCTGGGATTTTCACAGTATAAAACAGTGAGAGGAAAGCTGGGATTTTCACAGTATAAAACAGCGAGAGGTGAGCGAGGAGTTTCACAGTATAAAACAGCGAGAGGGGAGACGGATTTTCACAGTATAAAACAGCGAGAGGGGAGCCGGGATTTCCACAGTTTAAAACAGCGAGAGGAGAGCTGGGATTTCTACAGTATAAACCAGTGAGGAGAGCCGGGATTCTCACAGTATAAAACAGCGAGAGGGGAGCCGGGATTTTCACAGTATAAAACAGCGAGAGGAGAGCTGGGATTTTCACAGTTTAAAACAGCAAGAGGAGAGCCGGGATTTTCACAGTATAAAACAGCGAGAGGATAGTTGGGATTTTCACATTATAAAACAGCGAGAGGATAGTCGGGATTTCCACAGTTTAAAAAAGCGAGAGGAGAGCTTGGATTTCAACAGTATAAACCAGTGAGGAGGGCCGCGATTTTCACAGTATAAAACAGTGAGAGGAGAGCTGGGATTTTCACTGTATAAAACAGTGAGAGGAAAGCCGGGATTTTCACAGAATAAAACAGCGAGAGGGGAGCCAGCAGTTTCAGAGTATAAAACAGCGAGAGGATAGTCGGGATTTTCACAGTTTAAAACAGCGATTGGAGAGCCGGCATTTCACAGTATAAAACAGTGAGAGGAGAGCTGGGATTTTCACAGTATAAAACTGCGAGAGGGGAGCCGGCATTTTCACAGTATAAAACAGCGAGAGGGGAGCCGGCATTTTCACAGTATAAAACAGCGAGAGGAGAGAGCTGGGATTTTCAGAGTATAAAAGAGCGAAAGGAGAGCCGGGATTTTCACAGTATAAAACCGCGAGAGGGGAGCCGGGATTTTCACTGTTTAAAACAGCAAGAGGAGAGCCGGTATTATCACAGTTTAACACAGCAAGAGGAGAGCTGGGAATTTCACAGTTTAAACCAGCGAGAGGAGAGCCAGGATTTTCACAGTTTAAAACAGCGAGAGGCGTGCTGGGATTTCCACAGTTTAAAACAGCGAGAGGAGAGCTGCGATTTCTACAGTTTAAAACAGCGAGAGGAGAGCCGGGATTTTCACTGTATAAAACAGTGAGAGGAGAGCTGGGATTTTCACAGTATAAAACAGTGAGAGGAAAGCTGGGATTTTCACAGTATATAACAGCGAGAGGGGAGCCAGGATTTTCACAGTATAAAACAGCGAGAGGGGAGCCGGGAATTTCACAGTATAAAACAGTGAGAACGGAGCCGGGATTTTCACAGTATAAAATAGCGAGAGGAGAGACGGGATTTTCACAGTATAAAACAGCGAGAGGGGAGCCAGGATTTTCACAGTATAAAACAGCGAGAGGGGAGCCGGGAATTTCACATTATAAAACAGTGAGAACGGAGCCGGGATTTTCACAGTATAACATAGCGAGAGGAGAGACGGGATTTTCACAGTATAAAACAGCGAGAGGGGAGCCGGGATTTTCAATGTTTAAAACAGCGAGAGGAGAGCCGGGATTTTCACAGTTTAACACAGCGAGAGGGGAGACGGGATTATCACAATTTAAAACAGCGAGAGGGGAGGGCCGGGATTTTCACTGTTTAAAACAGCGAGAGGAGAGCCGGGATTTGCACAGTTTAAAACAGCGAGATGAGAGCCAGTATTATCACAGTTTAACACAGCATGAGGAGAGCTGGGATTTTCACAGATTAAAAAAGCGAGAGGAGAGCAGGGATTTCCACAGTTTAAAATAGTGAGAGGGAGCTGGGATTTCTACAGTATAAACCAGTGAGGAGAGCTGGGATTCCACAGTTTAAAACAGTGAGAGGAGAGCCAGGATTTTCACAGTTTAAAACAGAGAGAGGAGAGCCGGTATTATCACAGTTTAACACAGCGAGAGGAGAGCTGGGATTTTCACAGTTTAAAACAGCGAGAGGAGAGCCGGGATTTTCACAGTTTAAAACAGCGAGAGGAGAGCCGGGATTTTCACAGTATAAAACAGCGAGAGGTGAGCCGGGATTTTCACAGTTTAAAACAGCGAGAGGAGAGCCAGGATTCTCACAGTTTAAAACACCGAGAGGAGAGCCGGGATTTCCACAGTTTAAAACAGCGAGAGGAGAGCCAGTATTATCACAGTTTAACACAGCAAGAGGAGAGCTGGGATTTTCACAGTTTAAACCAGCGAGAGGAGAGCCAGGATTGTCACAGTTAAAAACAGCGAGAGGGGAGCTGGGATTTCCACAGTTTAAAACAGCGAGAGGAGAGATGGGATTTCTACAGTATAAACCAGTGAGGAGAGCTGGGATTTCCACAGTTTAAAACAGCGAGAGGAGAGCCGGGATTTTCACTGTATAAAACAGTGAGAGGAAAGCAGGGATTTTCACAGTATAAAACAGTGAGAGGAAAGCTGGGATTTTCACAGTATAAAACAGCGAGAGGTGAGCGAGGAGTTTCACAGTATAAAACAGCGAGAGGGGAGACGGATTTTCACAGTATAAAACAGCGAGAGGGGAGCCGGGATTTCCACAGTTTAAAACAGCGAGAGGAGAGCTGGGATTTCTACAGTATAAACCAGTGAGGAGAGCCGGGATTCTCACAGTATAAAACAGCGAGAGGGGAGCCGGGATTTTCACAGTATAAAACAGCGAGAGGAGAGCCGGGATTTTCACAGTTTAAAACAGCAAGAGGAGAGCCGGGATTTTCACAGTATAAAACAGCGAGAGGATAGTTGGGATTTTCACAGTATAAAACAGCGAGAGGATAGTCGGGATTTCCACAGTTTAAAAAAGCGAGAGGAGAGCTTGGATTTCTACAGTATAAACCAGTGAGGAGAGCCGCGATTTTCACAGTATAAAACAGTGAGAGGAGAGCTGGGATTTTCACTGTATAAAACAGTGAGAGGAAAGCCGGGATTTTCACAGAATAAAACAGCGAGAGGGGAGCCAGCAGTTTCAGAGTATAAAACAGCGAGAGGAGAGCCGGCATTTTCACAGTTTAAAACAGCGATTGGAGAGCCGGCATTTCACAGTATAAAACAGTGAGAGGAGAGCTGGGATTTTCACAGTATAAAACAGCGAGAGGGGAGCCGGCATTTTCACAGTATAAAACAGCGAGAGGGGAGCCGGCATTTTCACAGTATAAAACAGCGAGAGGAGAGAGCTGGGATTTTCAGAGTATAAAAGAGCGAAAGGAGAGCTGGGATTTTCACAGTATAAAACCGCGAGAGGGGAGCCGGGATTTTCACTGTTTAAAACAGCAAGAGGAGAGCCGGTATTATCACAGTTTAACACAGCAAGAGGAGAGCTGGGAATTTCACAGTTTAAACCAGCGAGAGGAGAGCCAGGATTTTCACAGATTAAAACAGCGAGAGGAGAGCTGGGATCTCCACAGTTTAAATCAGCGAGAGGAGAGCTCGGATTTCTACAGTTTAAAACAGCGAGAGGAGAGCCGGGATTTTCACTGTATAAAACAGTGAGAGGAGAGCTGGGATTTTCACAGTATAAAACAGTGAGAGGAAAGCTGGGATTTTCACAGTATATAACAGCGAGAGGGGAGCTAGGATTTTCACAGTATAAAACAGCGAGAGGGGAGCCGGGAATTTCACAGTATAAAACAGTGAGAACGGAGCCGGGATTTTCACAGTATAAAATAGCGAGAGGAGAGACGGGATTTTCACAGTATAAAACAGCGAGAGGGGAGCCAGGATTTTACAGTATAAAACAGCGAGAGGGGAGCCGGGAATTTCACATTATAAAACAGTGAGAACGGAGCCTGGATTTTCACGGTATAACATAGCGAGAGGAGAGACGGGATTTTCACAGTATAAAACACCGAAAGGGGAGCCGGGATTTTCAATGTTTAAAACAGCGAGAGGAGAGCCGGGATTTTCACAGTTTAACACAGCGAGAGGAGAGCCGGGATTTTTACAATTTAAAACAGCGAGAGGGGAGGGCCGGGATTTTCACTGTTTAAAACAGCGAGAGGAGAGCCGGGATTTCCACAGTTTAAAACAGCGAGAGGAGAGCCAGTATTATCACAGTTTAACACAGCATGAGGAGAGCTGGGATTTTCACAGATTCAAACAGCGAGAGGAGAGCAGGGATTTCCACAGTTTAAAATAGTGAGAGGGAGCTGGGATTTCTACAGTATAAACCAGTGAGGAGAGCTGGGATTCCACAGTTTAAAACAGCGAGAGGAGAGTTGGGATTTCCAGAGTTTAAAACAGTGAGAGGAGAGCCAGGATTTTCACAGTTTAAAACAGAGAGAGGAGAGCCGGTATTATCACAGTTTAACACAGCGAGAGGAGAGCTATGATTTTCACAGTTTAAAACAGCGAGAGGGGAGCCGGGATTTTCAAAGTTTAAAACAGCGAGAGAAGAGCTGGGTTTTCCACAGTTTAAAACAGTGAGAGGAGAGCCGGGATTTTCACAGTATAAAACAGCGAGAGGGGAGCCGGGATTTTCAAAGTTTAAAACAGCGAGAGAAGAGCTGGGTTTTCCACAGTTTAAAACAGTGAGAGGAGAGCTGGGATTTCTACAGTATAAACCAATGAGGAGAGCTGGGATTTCCACAGTTTAAAACAGCAAGAGGAGAGTTGGAATTTCCAGAGATTAAAACAGTGAGAGGGGAGCCAGGATTTTCACAGTTTAAAACAGCGAGAGGAGAGCCGGTATTATCACAGTTTAACACAGCGAGAGGAGAGCTGGGATTTTCACAGTTTAAAACAGCGAGAGGAGAGCCGGGATTTTCACAGTATAAAACACCGAGAGGAGAGCCGGGATTTCCACAGTTTAAAACAGCGAGAGGAGAGCCGGTATTATCACAGTTTAACACAGCAAGAGGAGAGCTGGGATTTTCACAGTTTAAAACAGCGAGAGGAGAGCCGGGATTTTCACAGTATAAAACAGCGAGAGGAGAGCTGGGATTTCCACAGTTTAAAACAGCGAGAGGAGAGTTGGGATTTCCACAGTTTAAAACAGCGAGAGGGGAGCCAGGATTTTCACAGTTTAAAACAGCGAGAGGAAAGGCGGTATTATCACAGTTTAACACAGCGAGAGGAGAGCTGGGAATTTCACAGTTTAAAACAGCGAGAGGATAACTGGGATTTTCACAGTTTAAAACAGCGAGAGGAGAGCCAGGATTCTCACAGTTTAAAACACCGAGAGGAGAGCCGGGATTTCCACAGTTTAAAACAGCGAGAGGATGGCCGGTATTATCACAGTTTAACACAGCAAGAGGAGAGCTGGGATTTTCACAGTTTAAACCAGCGAGAGGAGAGCCGGGATTTTTACAGATTAAAACAGTGAGAGGAGAGCTGGGATTTCCACAGTTTAAAACAGCGAGAGGAGAGCTGGGATTTCCACAGTTTAAAACAGCGAGAGGAGAACTGGGATTTCTACAGTTTAAAACAGCGAGAGGAGAGCCGGTATTATCACAGTTTAACACAGCAAGAGGAGAGCTGGGAATTTCACAGTTTAAACCAGCGAGAGGAGAGCCAGGATTTTCACAGATTAAAACAGCGAGAGGAGAGCTGGGATCTCCACAGTTTAAATCAGCGAGAGGAGAGCTCGGATTTCTACAGTTTAAAACAGCGAGAGGAGAGCCGGGATTTTCACTGTATAAAACAGTGTGAGGAGAGCTGGGATTTTCACAGTATAAAACAGTGAGAGGAAAGCTGGGATTTTCACAGTATATAACAGCGAGAGGAGAGCTAGGATTTTCACAGTATAAAACAGCGAGAGGGGAGCCGGGAATTTCACATTATAAAACAGTGAGAACGGAGCCGGGATTTTCACGGTATAACATAGCGAGAGGAGAGACGGGATTTTCACAGTATAAAACACCGAAAGGGGAGCCGGGATTTTCAATGTTTAAAACAGTGAGAGGAGAGCCGGGATTTTCACAGTTTAACACAGCGAGAGGGGAGACGGGATTATCACAATTTAAAACAGCGAGAGGGGAGGGCCGGGATTTTCACTGTTTAAAACAGCGAGAGGAGAGCCGGGATTTGCACAGTTTAAAACAGCGAAAGGAGAGCCAGTATTATCACAGTTTAACACAGCATGAGGAGAGCTGGGATTTTCACAGATTAAAAAAGCGAGAGGAGAGCAGGGATTTCCACAGTTTAAAATAGTGAGAGGGAGCTGGGATTTCTACAGTATAAACCAGTGAGGAGAGCTGGGATTCCACAGTTTAAAACAGTGAGAGGAGAGCCAGGATTTTCACAGTTTAAAACAGAGAGAGGAGAGCCGGTATTATCACAGTTTAACACAGCGAGAGGAGAGCTATGATTTTCACAGTTTAAAACAGCGAGAGGAGAGCCGGGATTTTCACAGTATAAAACAGCGAGAGGTGAGCCGGGATTTTCACAGTTTAAAACAGCGAGAGGAGAGCCAGGATTCTCACAGTTTAAAACACCGAGAGGAGAGCCGGGATTTCCACAGTTTAAAACAGCGAGAGGTTAGCCGGTATTATCACAGTTTAACACAGCAAGAGGAGAGCTGGGATTTTCACAGTTTAAACCAGCGAGAGGAGAGCCAGGATTGACACAGTTAAAAACAGCGAGAGGGGTGCTGGGATTTCCACAGTTTAAAACAGCGAGAGGGGGGATGGGATTTTCACTGTATAAAACAGTGAGAGGAGGGCTGGGATTTTCACAGTATAAAACAGTGAGAGGAAAGCTGGGATTTTCACAGTATAAAACAGCGAGAGGTGAGCGAGGAGTTTCACAGTATAAAACAGCGAGAGGGGAGACGGATTTTCACAGTATAAAACAGCGAGAGGGGAGCCGGGATTTCCACAGTTTAAAACAGCGAGAGGAGAGCTGGGATTTCTACAGTATAAACCAGTGAGGAGAGCCGGGATTCTCACAGTATAAAACAGCGAGAGGGGAGCCGGGATTTTCACAGTATAAAACAGCGAGAGGAGAGCTGGGATTTTCACAGTTTAAAACAGCAAGAGGAGAGCCGGGATTTTCACAGTATAAAACAGCGAGAGGATAGTTGGGATTTTCACAGTATAAAACAGCGAGAGGATAGTCGGGATTTCCACAGTTTAAAAAAGCGAGAGGAGAGCTTGGATTTCTACAGTATAAACCAGTGAGGAGGGCCGCGATTTTCACAGTATAAAACAGTGAGAGGAGAGCTGGGATTTTCACTGTATAAAACAGTGAGAGGAAAGCCGGGATTTTCACAGAATAAAACAGCGAGAGGGGAGCCAGCAGTTTCAGAGTATAAAACAGCGAGAGGAGAGCCGGCATTTTCACAGTTTAAAACAGCGATTGGAGAGCCGGCATTTCACAGTATAAAACAGTGAGAGGAGAGCTGGGATTTTCACAGTATAAAACAGCGAGAGGGGAGCCGGCATTTTCACAGTATAAAACAGCGAGAGGGGAGCCGGCATTTTCACAGTATAAAACAGCGAGAGGTGAGCCAGCAGTTTCAGAGTATAAAACAGCGAGAGGAGAGCCGGCATTTTCACAGTTTAAAACAGCGATTGGAGAGCCGGCATTTCACAGTATAAAACAGTGAGAGGAAAGAGCTGGGATTTTCACAGTACTAAACAGCGAGAGGAGAGCTGGGATTTTCACAGTATAAAACAACGAGAGGGGACCAGGTTTTTCACAGTATAAAACAGCGAGAGGAGAGCCGGGATTTTCACAGTATAAAACAGCGAGAGGAAAGCCGGGATTTTCACAGTATAAAACAGTGAGAGGTGTACCGGGATTTACACAGTATAAAACAGCGAAAGGAAAGCTGGGATTTTCACTGTTTAAAACAACGAGATGAGAGCTGGGATTTTCACAGCATAAAACAGCGAGAGGGGAGCCGGGATTTTCACAGTATAAAACAGCAAGAGGGGAGCCGGGATTTTCACAGTATAAAAAAGTGAGAACGGAGCCGGATTTTTACAGTATAAAATAGCGAGAGGAGAGACCGGAATTGTCACAGTATAAAACAGCGAGAGGGGAGCCGGGATTTTCAAAGTTTAAAACAGCGAGAGAAGAGCTGGGTTTTCCACAGTTTAAAAAAGCAAGAGGAGAGTTGGGATTTCCAGAGGTTAAATCAGTGAGAGGGGAGACAGGATTTTCACAGTTTAAAACAGCGAGAGGAGAGCCGGGATTTTCACAGTATAAAACAGCGAGAGGAGAGCTGGGATTTTCACAGTTTAAAACAGCGAGAGGAGAGCCAGGATTCTCACAGGTTAAAACACCGAGAGGAGAGCCGGGATTTCCACAGTTTAAAACAGCGAGAGGAGAGCCGGTATTATCACAGTTTAACACAGCAAGAGGAGAGCTGGGATTTTCACAGTTTAAAACAGCGAGAGGAAAGCCGGATTTTCACAGATTAAACAGCGAGAGGAGAGCAGGGATTTCAACAGTTTAAAACAGCGAGAGGGGAGCTGGGATTTCCACAGTTTAAAACAGCGAGAGGGAGCTAGGATTTTCTACAGTTTAAAACAGCGAGAGGGGAGCCGGGTATTTTCACAGTTTAACACAGTGAGAACGAGAGCCTGGGATTTTCACAGTTTAAAACAGCGAGAAGGTAGACGGATTTTCACAGTATAAAACAGCGAGAGGAGAGCCTGGATCTCACAGTTTAAAACAGTGAGACGGAGGCTCGGGATTCTACAGTATAAAACAGCGAGAGGAGAGACGGGATTTTCACAGTATAAAACAGCGAGAGGGGAGCCAGGATTTTCAATGTTTAAAACAGCGAGAGGAGAGCCGGGATTTTCACAGTTTAACACAGCGAGAGGGGAGACGGGATTTTCACAATTTAAAACAGCGAGAGGAGAGCTGGGATTTCCACAGTTTAAAACAGCGAGAGGAGAGCCAATATTATCACAGTTTAAAACAGCGAGAGGAGAGTTGGGATTTCCAGAGTTTAAAACAGCGAGAGGAGAGTGAGGATTTTCACATTTTAACACAGCGAGATGAGAGCCGGGATTTTCACAGTTTAAAACAGCGAGAGGAGAGCTGGGATTTCTACAGTAAAACCAGTGAGAGAGAGCGGGATTTTCACAGTATAAAACAGCGAGAGGGGAGCGGGATTTTCACTGTATAAAACAGTGAGAGGAGCGGGATTTTCACGGTAAAACAGCGAGAGGAGAGCTCGGATTTTCACAGTATAAAACAGCGAGAGGGGAGGCCGGGATTTCAAAGTTTAAAACAGCGAAGGAGAGCGGATTTTCACAGTTATAACACAGCGAGAGGGGAGACTGGGATTTTCACAGTTTAAAACAGCGAGAGGGGTTGCCGGGATTTTCACAGTTTAAAACAGCGAGAGGAGAGCCGGGATTTTCACAGTTTAAAACAGCGAGATGAGAGCCAGGATTTTCACAGTTTGAAACATCGAGAGGTGAGTCGGGATTTTCACAGTTTAAAACAGTGACAGGAGAGCAGGGATTTTCACAGTTTAAAACAGCAAGAAGAGAGCCGGGATTTCTACAGTATAAACCAGTGAGGAGAGCTGGGATTTCACAGTATAAAACAGCGAGAGGAGATTTGGGATTTCCAGAGTTTAAAACAGCGAGAGGGAAGCCAGGATTTTCACAGTTTAAAACAGCGAGTGGAGAGCCAGTATTATCACAGTTTAACAGAGCGAGAGGAGAGCTGGAATTTTCACAGTTTAAAACAGCGAGAGGAGAGCCGGGATTTTCACAGTATAAAACAGCGAGAGGAGAGCAGGGATTTCACAGTTTAAAACAGCGAGAGGAGAGCCAGGATTTCCACAGTTTAAAACACCGAGAGGAGAGCTGGGATTTCTACAGTTTAAAACAGCGAGAGGAGAGCCGGTATTATCACAGTTTAACACAGCAAGAGGAGAGCTGGGATTTTCACAGTTTAAACCAGCGAGAGGAGAGCCAGGATTTTCACAGATTAAAACAGCGAGAGGGGAGCTGGGATTTCCACAGTTTAAAACAGCGAGAGGAGAGATGGGATTTCTACAGTATAAACCAGTGAGGAGAGCTGGGATTTCCACAGTTTAAAACAGCGAGAGGAGAGCCGGGATTTTCACTGTATAAAACAGTGAGAGGAGAGCTGGGATTTTCACAGTATAAAACAGTGAGAGGAAAGCTGGGATTTTCACAGTATAAAACAGCGAGAGGTGAGCGAGGAGTTTCACAGTATAAAACAGCGAGAGGGGAGACGGATTTTCACAGTATAAAACAGCGAGAGGGGAGCCGGGATTTCCACAGTTTAAAACAGCGAGAGGAGAGCTGGGATTTCTACAGTATAAACCAGTGAGGAGAGCCGGGATTCTCACAGTATAAAACAGCGAGAGGGGAGCCGGGATTTTCACAGTATAAAACAGCGAGAGGAGAGCTGGGATTTTCACAGTTTAAAACAGCAAGAGGCGAGCCGGGATTTTCACAGTATAAAACAGCGAGAGGATAGTTGGGATTTTCACATTATAAAACAGCGAGAGGATAGTCGGGATTTCCACAGTTTAAAAAAGCGAGAGGAGAGCTTGGATTTCAACAGTATAAACCAGTGAGGAGGGCCGCGATTTTCACAGTATAAAACAGTGAGAGGAGAGCTGGGATTTTCACAGTTTAAAACAGTGAGAGGAGAGCCAGGATTTTCACAGTTTAAAACAGAGAGAGGAGAGCCGGTATTATCACAGTTTAACACAGCGAGAGGAGAGCTATGATTTTCACAGTTTAAAACAGCGAGAGGAGAGCCGGGATTTTCACAGTATAAAACAGCGAGAGGGGAGCCGGGATTTTCACAGTTTAAAACAGCGAGAGGAGAGCCAGGATTCTCACAGTTTAAAACACCGAGAGGAGAGCCGGGATTTCCACAGTTTAAAACAGCGAGAGGAGAGCCGGTATTATCACATTTTAACACAGCAAGAGGAGAGCTGGGATTTTCACAGTTTAAACCAGCGAGAGGAGAGCCAGGATTGTCACAGTTAAAAACAGCGAGAGGGGTGCTGGGATTTCCACAGTTTAAAACAGCGAGAGGAGAGCCAGGATTTTCACAGATTAAAACAGCGAGAGGAGAGCCGGGATTTTCACTGTTTAAAACAGCGAGAGGAGAGCCGGGATCTTCACAGTATAAAACAGTGAGAGGGGAGAGCTGGGATTTTCACAGTACTAAACAGCGAGAGGAGAGCTGGGATTTTCACAGTATAAAACAGCGAGAGGGGAGCCAGGTGTTTCACAGTATAAAACAGCGAGAGGGGAGCCGGGATTTTCAGATTATAAAACAGTGAGAACGGAGCCGGGATTTTCACAGTAGAAAATAGCGAGAGGAGAGATGGGATTTTCACAGTATAAAACAGCGAGAGGAGAGCCAGGATTCTCACAGTTTAAAACACCGAGAGGAGAGCCAGGATTTCCACAGTTTAAAACAGCGAGAGGAGAGCCGGGATTTTCACTGTATAAAACAGTGAGAGGAGAGCCAGGATTTTCACAGTATAAAACAGCGAGAGGGGAGCCGGGAATTTCACATTATAAAACAGTGAGAACGGAGCCGGGATTTTCACGGTATAACATAGCGAGAGGAGAGACGGGATTTTCACAGTATAAAACACCGAAAGGGGAGCCGGGATTTTCACAGTATAAAACAGCGAGAGGAGAGCTGGGATTTTCACAGTTTAAAACAGCAAGAGGAGAGCTGGGATTTTCACAGTATAAAACAGCGAGAGGATAGTTGGGATTTTCACAGTATAAAACAGCGAGAGGATAGTTCGGGATTTCCACAGTTTAAAAAAGCGAGAGGAGAGCTTGGATTTCTACAGTATAAAACAGTGAGGAGAGCCGCGATTTTCACAGTATAAAACAGTGAGAGGAGAGCTGGGATTTTCACTGTATAAAACAGTGAGAGGAAAGCCGGGATTTTCACAGTATAAAACAGCGAGAGGGGAGCTGGGATTTTCACTGTATAAAACAGCGAGAGGAGAGCCGGGATACTCACAGTTTAAAACAGCGAGAGGAGAGCCGGATTTTCACAGTATAAAACAGCGAGAGGAGAGCCGGGATTTTCACAGTTTAACACAGCAAGAGGAGAGCTGGGATTTTCACAGTTTAAAACAGCGAGAGGAGAGCCGGGATTTTCACAGATTAAAACAGCGAGAGGAGAGCAGGGATTTCCACAGTTTAAAACAGCGAGAGGAGAGCTGGGATTTCCACAGTTTAAAACAGCGAGAGGAGAGCTGGGATTTCACAGTTTAAAACAGCGAGAGGAGAGCCGGTATTATCACAGTTTAACACAGCAAGAGGAGAGCTGGGATTTTCACAGTTTAAACCAGCGAGAGGAGAGCCAGGATTTTCACAGATTAAAACAGCGAGAGGAGAGCTGGGATCTCCACAGTTTAAAACAGCGAGAGGAGAGCTCGGATTTCCACAGTTTAAAACAGCGAGAGGAGAGCCGGGATTTTCACTGTATAAAACAGTGAGAGGAGAGCTGGGATTTTCACAGTATAAAACAGTGAGAGGGAAGCTGGGATTTTCACAGTATATAACAGCGAGAGGGGAGCTGGGATTTTCACAGTATAAAACAGCGAGAGGGGAGCCGGGATTTTCACAGTATAAAACAGTGAGAACGGAGCCGGGATTTTCACAGTATAAAATAGCGAGAGGAGAGACGGGATTTTCACAGTATAAAACAGCGAGAGGGGAGCCAGGATTTTCACAGTATAAAACAGCGAGAGGGGAGCCGGGAATTTCACAGTATAAAACAGTGAGAACGGAGCCGGGAGTTTCACAGTATAAAATAGCGAGAGGAGAGACGGGATTTTCACAGTATAAAACAGCGAGAGGGGAGCCGGGATTTTCAATGTTTAAAACAGTGAGAGGAGAGCCGGGATTTTCACAGTTTAACACAGCGAGAGGGGAGACGGGATTTTCACAGTTTAAAACAGCGAGAGGGGAGGGCCGGGATTTTCACTGTTTAAAACAGCGAGAGGAGAGCCGGGATTTGCACAGTTTAAAACAGCGAGAGGAGAGCCAGTATTATCACAGTTTAACACAGCATGAGGAGAGCTGGGATTTTCACAGATTAAAAAAGTGAGAGGAGAGCAGGGATTTCCACAGTTTAAAATAGTGAGAGGGAGCTGGGATTTCTACAGTATAAACCAGTGAGGAGAGCTGGGATTCCACAGTTTAAAACAGCGAGAGGAGAGTTGGGATTTCCAGAGTTTAAAACAGCGAGAGGAGAGCCAGGATTTTCACAGTTTAAAACAGAGAGAGGAAAGCCGGTATTATCACAGTTTAACACAGCGAGAGGAGAGCTATGATTTTCACAGTTTAAAACAGCGAGAGGAGAGCCGGGATTTTCACAGTATAAAACAGCGAGAGGTGAGCCGGGATTTTCACAGTTTAAAACAGCGAGAGGAGAGCCAGGATTCTCACAGTTTAAAACACCGAGAGGAGAGCCGGGATTTCCACAGTTTAAAACAGCGAGAGGAGAGCCGGTATTATCACAGTTTAACACAGCAAGAGGAGAGCTGGGATTTTCACAGTTTAAACCAGCGAGAGGAGAGCCAGGATTGTCACAGTTAAAAACAGCGAGAGGGGTGCTGGGATTTCCACAGTTTAAAACAGCGAGAGGAGAGATGGGATTTCTACACTATAAACCAGTGAGGAGAGCTGGGATTTCCACAGTTTAAAACAGCGAGAGGAGAGCCGGGATTTTCACTGTATAAAACAGTGAGAGGAAAGCAGGGATTTTCACAGTATAAAACAGTGAGAGGAAAGCTGGGATTTTCACAGTATAAAACAGCGAGAGGTGAGCGAGGAGTTTCACAGTATAAAACAGCGAGAGGGGAGACGGATTTTCACAGTATAAAACAGCGAGAGGGGAGCCGGGATTTCCACAGTTTAAAACAGCGAGAGGAGAGCTGGGATTTCTACAGTATAAACCAGTGAGGAGAGCCGGGATTCTCACAGTATAAAACAGCGAGAGGGGAGCCGGGATTTTCACAGTATAAAACAGCGAGAGGAGAGCCGGGATTTTCACAGTATAAAACAGCAAGAGACGAGCCGGGATTTTCACAGTATAAAACAGCGAGAAGATGGTCGGGATTTTCACGGTATAAAACAGCGAGAGGATAGTCGGGATTTCCACAGTTTAAAAAAGCGAGAGGAGAGCTTGGATTTCTACAGTATAAACCAGTGAGGAGAGCCGCGATTTTCACAGTATAAAACAGTGAGAGGAGAGCTGGGATTTTCACAGTTTAAAAAAGCGAGAGGAGAGCCAGGATTTTCAGAGTTTAATACAGAGAGAGGGGAGCCAGGATTTCACAGTATAACACAGCGAGAGGAGAGCTTGATTTTCACAGTTTAAAACAGCGAGAGGAGAGCCGGGATTTTCACAGTATAAAACAGCGAGAGGAGAGCCGGGATTTTCACAGTATAAAACAGCGAGAAGGGAGCCAGGATTTTCACAGTATAAAACAGCGAGAGGAGAGAGCTGGGATTTTCACAGTTTAAAACAGCGAGAGGAGAGGTGGGATTTTCACAGTATAAAACAGCGAGAGGAGAGCTGGGATTTTCACAGTTTAACCAGCGAGAGGAGAGCCTGGGATTGTCACAGTATAAAACAGCGAGAAGGGGAGCTGGGATTTTCCACAGTATAAACCAGCGAGAGGAGAGCCTGGATTTTCACAGATTAAAACAGCGAGAGGAGGCCGGGATCTTCCACAGTTTAAAACAGCGAGAGGAGAGCTGGGATTTCTACAGTATAAAACAGCGAGAGGAGAGCCGGGATTTTCACAGTATAAAACAGCGAGAGGAGAGCAGGGATTTTCACAGTATAAAACAGCGAGAGGAAAGCAGGGATTTTCACAGTATAAAACAGCGAGAGGGAGCCGGGATTTTCACAGTATAAAACAGCGAGAGGGGAGCCGGGAATTTCACAGTATAAAACAGCGAGAGGAGAGCCGGGATTTTCACAGTATAAAACAGCGAGAGGGGAGCCGGAATTTCACAGTATAAAACAGCGAGAGGAGAGCCGGGATTTCACAGTTTAAAACAGCAAGAGGAGAGCCGGGATTTTCACAGTATAAAACAGCGAGAGGTGACATGGGATTTTCACAGTATAAAACAGCGAGAGGGGAGCCGGGATTTCCACAGTTTAAAACAGCGAGAGGAGAGCCGGGATTTCCACAGTATAAAACAGCGAGAGGAGAGCTGGGATTTTCACAGTTTTAAACAGCGAGAGGAGAGCTGGGATTTTCACAGTATAAAACAGCGAGAGGAGAGCCGGGATTTTCACAGTTTAAATCAGTAACAGGAGAGCCGGGATTTTCACAGTTTTAAACAGCGAGAGGAGAGCAGGGATTTTCACAGATTAAAACAGCGAGAGGGGAGCCGGGATTTTCACAGTTTAAAACAGCGAGAGGAGAGCCGGGATTTTCACAGTTTAAAACAGTGAGAGGAGAGCCGTGATTTTCACAGTATAAAACACTGAGAGGAGAGCTGGGATTTTCACAGTATAAAAGAGCGAGAGGAAGCTGGGATTTTCACAGTATAAAACAGCGAGAGGGGAACCAGGATTTTAAAAGTATAAAACAGCGAGAGGGAAGCCGGGATTTTCAGAGGATAAAACAGCGAGACGGAAGCGGGATTTTCACAGTATAAAATAGCGAGAGGAGAGATGGGATTTTCACAGTATAAAACAGTGAGAGGGGAGCCGGGAATTTCACATTATAAAACAGTAAGAACGGAGCCGGGATTTTCACAGTATAAAAAGCGAGAGGAGAGCCGGGATTTTCACAGTATAAAACAGCGAGAGGATAGCTGGGATTTTCACAGTATAAAACAGCGAGAGGATAGTCGGGATTTTCACAGTATAAAACAGCGAGAGGAGAGCCGGGATTTTCACTGTATAAAACAGCGAGAGGAAAGCAGGGATTTTCACAGTATAAAACAGCGAGAGGAGAGCCGGGATTTTCACAGTATAAAACAGCGAGAGGATGGAGCTGGGATTTTCACAGTACTAAACAGCGAGAGGAAGCTGGGATTTTCACAGTATAAAACAGCGAGAGGGGAGCCAGGTTTTTCACAGTTTAAAGCAGCGAGAGGAGAGCCTGGGATTTCCACAGTTTAACACAGCGAGAGGAGAGCCTGGATTTTCACAGTTTAAAACAGCGAGAGGAAAGCCGGTATTTCCACAGTTTAAAACAGCGAGAGGAGAGCCGGGATTTTCACAGTATAAAACAGCGAGTGGAAAGCCGGTATTTTCACAGTATAAAACAGCGAGAGGAGAGAGCTGGGATTTTCACAGTATAAAACAGCGAGATGGGAGAGCTGGGATTTTCACAGTATAAAACAGCGAGAGGAGAGCTGGGATTTTCACAGTATAAAACAGTGAGAGGGGAACCAGCAGTTTCACAGTATAAAACAGCGAGAGGGGAGCCGGGATTTTCACAGTATAAAACAGCGAGAGGGGAGCCGGGATTTTCACAGTATAAAACAGCGAGAGGTGAGAGCTGGGATTTTCACAGTATAAAAGCAGCGAAAGGAGAGCCGGGATTTTCACAGTATAAAGCAGCGAGAGGGGAGCCGGGATTTTCACTGTTTAAAACAGCGTGAGGAGAGCTGGGATTTTCACAGTATAACACAGCGAGAGGATAGCCCGGGAATTTCACAGTTTAAACAGTGAGAGGAAGGGTCAGGAATTTCACAGTTTAAACAGCGAGTGGAGAGCCGGGATTCACAGTTTAAAACAGCGAGAGGAGAGCTGGGATTTTCACAGTTTAAAACAGCGCGAGGGCATCCGGGAATTTCACAATATAAAACAGTGAGACGAGAGCTGGGATTTTCACAGTATAAAACAGTGAGAGGAAGCAGGGATTTTCACAGTATAAAACAGCGAGAGGAGAGCCGGGATTTTCACAGTATAAAACAGCGAGAGGAGAGCTGGGATTTCTACAGTATAAACCAGTGAGGAGACCGGGATTCTCACAGTATAAAACAGCGAGAGGGGAGCCGGCATTTTCACAGTATAAAACAGCGAGAGGGGAGCCGGCATTTTCACAGTATAAAACAGCGAGAGGGGAGCCGGGATTTTCACAGTATGAAACAGCGAGAGGAGAGAGCTGGGATTTTCACAGTATAAAAGAGCGAGAGGAGATCTGGGATTTTCACAGTATAAAACCGCGAGAGGGAGAGCCGGGTTTTCACTGTTTAAAACAGCAAGAGGAGAGCCGGTATTATCACAGTTTAACACAGCAAGAGGAGAGCTGGGAATTTCACAGTTTAAAACAGCGAGAGGAGAGCCAGGATTTTCACAGATTAAAACAGCGAGAGGAGAGCTGGGATCTCCACAGTTTAAAACAGCGAGAGGAGAGCTCGGATTTCTACAGTTTAAAACAGCGAGAGGAGAGCCGGGATTTTCACTGTATAAAACAGTGAGAGGAGAGCTTGGATTTCACAGTATAAAACAGCGAGAGGGTAGCCGGGATTTTTCACAGTATAAAACAGCGAGAGGAGAGAGCCGGGATTTTCACAGTATAAAACAGCGAGAGGAGAGCTGGGATTTTCACAGTATAAAACAGCGAGAGGAGAGCCGGGATTTTCACAGTATAAAACAGCGAGAGGGGAGCCGGGATTTTCACAGTATAAAACAGCGAGAGGAGAGAGCTGGGATTTTCACAGTATAAAACAGCGAGAGGAGAGCCGGGATTTTCACAGTATAAAACAGCGAGAGGGGAGCCGGGATTTTCACTGTTTAAAACAGCGAGAGGTGAGCCGGGATTTTCACAGTATAAAACAGCGAGAGGAGAGCCAGGATTTTCACAGTATAAAACAGCGAGAGGAGAGCCGGGATTTCACAGTATAAAACAGCGAGAGGAGAGCCGGGATTTCACAGTATAAACAGCGAGAGGAGAGCTGGGATTTTCACAGTTTAAAACAGCGAGAGGAGAGCCGGGATTTTCACAGTATAAAACAGCGAGAGGAGAGACGGAATTGTCACAGTATAAAACAGCGAGAGGGGAGACGGATTTTCACAGTATAAAACAGCGAGAGGGGAGCCGGGATTTTCACAGTATAAAACAGCGAGAGGGGAGCCGGGATTTCCACAGTTTAAAACAGCGAGAGGAGAGCTGGGATTTCTACAGTATAAACCAGTGAGGAGAGCCGGGATTTCACAGTATAAAACAGCGAGAGGGGAGCCGGGATTTTCACAGTATAAAACAGCGAGAGGAGAGCCGGGATTTTCACAGTTTAAAACAGCAAGAGGAGAGCCGGGATTTTCACAGTATAAAACAGCGAGAGGATAGTCGGGATTTTCACAGTATAAAACAGCGAGAGGATAGTCGGGATTTTCACAGTTTAAAACAGCGAGAGGAGAGCTTGGATTTCTACAGTATAAACCAGTGAGGAGAGCCGCGATTTTCACAGTATAAAACAGTGAGAGGAGAGCTGGGATTTTCACTGTATAAAACAGTGAGAGGAAAGCCGGGATTTTCACAGTATAAAACAGCGAGAGGGAGCCAGGCAGTTTCACAGTATAAAACAGCGAGAGGAGAGCCGGGATTTTCACAGTTTAAAACAGCGAGAGGAGAGCCGGCATTTCACAGTATAAAACAGCGAGAGGAGAGCTGGATTTTCACAGTATAAAACAGCGAGAGGGGAGCCGGGATTTTCACAGTATAAAACAGCGAGAGGGAGAGCCGGGATTTTCACACTATAAAACAGCGAGAGGAGAGCCGGATTTTCACAGTATAAAACCGC